>NW_026942833.1:0-250163 GCF_024139115.2 Armigeres subalbatus | reverse complement strand
AATATCTGGAAGAACAGGCAGATATAACGCATCAAAATCCGAATTTTCAACTCTAACGTGAAATCTGTACTGTTAAACGCTTGTTTATCAACAGATGCCTACGGTACATAATTTGTGCCTGGTGGCCTCACAACTGGATCTCAAACAATGAGCTCCATTGTCCGATAGTAAGGCCGAGGCCGATAGTAGTGGAAACTCTGGATCGAAAGTGGGGCTAGATCGGCCACACTTCACGAAGGAGCGGAAACGAAATATGCAAACTAGCATGAGACTTGAACGCAGCGGGACATCGCAGCAGAGGCAAATCCAGAGGCTCATGACGGCTCATAGAAGAAGTCGACCTCAATCTAACCTGGCAACAGGATAAAGCGATAGCTGGACGTCGCTCAGGATGGAGATCTTACAATGAATTTTCTAAGTCTTTTTTCAACGAAAAGGAATTAGAAAATTTTTCGATGGTATTTTTTTACACGGATTTTCGAATTCACGCGGTTTTTTTTTACACGGTTTTTTTTTTGCGAGGTACGTATCCCCCTCGTAAAAAAAAACCTGGTTGTACTGGAAGTGATAGAGTTTATCAAAACATTCGTACATATTGTTTAAGTAATAAAATGGAGCGATTTTTAAGCGACCTGAATTTGCGCTAAATCTCCCACCACCAGTGGCATAATTTCAAAAAGCTTGTAAAGGACGCATTTTATGACACAGGAGTGAGATAAATATATAAAAAGAACGCTATTTTTATCTGTAATCGATTGACATCATCATACAATTGAGAAAACAGTTTTAAATACTTAAAATAGTAACATTTATACAAGGAAAAAACTGATACTGGTTTGAACTAAATTCGTACCATGGTTTAACTGGATAATAGGACAGAGCCAAAGGTGCTGGTTGAAAGAGATGGCGCCACAACATTTGTAGTAAAATTTATTTTCTTGTATGGACAAATCACCCGTTCTCACTAACTACTAACTAATCACAGCGATATGTGACCTAGGTAAAAAAGCTACAAATATTTTTCTGAATTTTTATACCCTTATTGCATTTTGCAACTTTAAACAATAAATGAAATCTGATTACAGGTTCCATACTAAACTCAAGCGGTTTACTACAAATTTCTTTATGATCGCTCTCCACCTACACTCAGAAATATACTTAATCCGAAAAATATTTTAAATTAAGCTTATTTGTCATTTCTGAGAATTAAACTAGCTTAGATTAACAATGTATACTATCAATCATTATAATTAAAACTAAGCGAGATTAACGTGGAAATATACGTTTCTTTGTATTCTGTCTTTTGCAGAATTTATTTTTTTCCTTCTACCGCATGGTGAACCTCATTAGAACGATTTTAGAATTATTTAGTTATTTCACTCAACAGCATCTGAGGAGGACAAAGAGGTGAGAAACTGAGCATTTCTGTGAAATATGTGAATATTTATTTGAATTGTCTTTTTGTTCTAGATCGGCTTTAAAAATCTATATACATAAAAATGAATTTCTGTCTGTCTGTGCCTTATAGACTCGGAAACTACTGAACCGATCGACGTGAAAATTTGTATGTGGAGGTTTTTGGGGCCGGGGAAGGTTCTTAAGATGGTTCGAGACCCCTCCCCGCTTTGGAAAGGGGGCTCCCATACAAATGAAACACCAATTTCTTCATAACTCGAGATCTAATCAGAAAATAAATCAATTTTAGGCGAAACGAAGTTCGTCGGGTCTGCTAGTATCAAATAAATGTCAAAGCTCGCCTCTAGAGCAGCGGTTCTCAACCTTTTTCTTGAGAGGTACCCCTTCGAACTTTTGCATGATTTGAAGTACCCCCTCTCGAAAGTAGGTTTCCAATCCTCTTGAAAATATAATTCCGAGCCCTTTTGAAGGGAAGCTCTTTTGAGCTTTTGAGTCTCTTTAGAGTAAGCTTCCGCGCCTTTTTATAAGAGGCTTCTGAGCCTCTTGAAGAGAAGCTTCCGAGCCTCTTGAAGGCGGTTTTCGAGCCACTTAGAAGGAAGATTCTGTTGCATCTTGAAAGAATGCTTCTGAGCCTCTTGATAGTATGCTTCCAAGCCTATTCAAAGAAGAATTCTGAGCTTCTTGAAGCGAGGCTTCCGAGCCTCTTGAAAGGAGGCTGCCAAGCCTCTTGAAAGAAGGCTTCCGAACCACTTGAAAGGAGGCTTCCGAACCTCTTGAAAGCAGGCTTACGAGCCTCTTGAAAGAATGCAACCTAACCCCTTGAAATGAGGCCTCTGAAACTCTTGAAAAGAGGCTTCCAGCCTCTCGAAAGGAGGCTTCCGATCCTCTTGGAAAAAGGCTTCAGAGCCTCTTGAAAGGAGGCTTTTGAGCCTTTTGAAAGAAGGCTTCCGAGTCTCTTGAAGAAAGGCTTCCGAGCATCTTGAAAGAAGGTTTTCGAGTCTCTAAAAAAGGAGGCTTTTGAGCGTCTAGAAAAGAAGGCTTTTGAGCTTTTTGAAAGGAGGCTTCCGAGCCTCTTGAAAGAAGGCTTCCGGAGGATCCTTTCAAGCCTCTTGGAAAGATGCTTCGGGGTCTCTTGAAAGGAGGCTTCCGAGCCTTTTGAAAAAAGCTCTAGAAAGGCGCTTGAAAGTAGGCTTCCGAGCCTCTTGAGAGGAGGCTTCCGAGCCTCTTGAGAGGAGGCTTCCGAGCCTCTTGAAAGGAGGCTTCCGAGCATCTTGAGAGGAGGCTTCCGAGTCTCTTGAAAGGAGGCTTCCGAACCTCTTGAAAGAAGGCTTCCGAGCCTCTTGAAAGGAGGCTTCCGAGCCTCTTGAGAGGAAGCTTCCGAGCCTCTTGAGAGGAGGCTTCCGAGCCTCTTGAGAGGAGGCTTCCGAGCCTCTTGAAAGGAGCCTTCCGAGCCTCTTGAGAGGAGGCTTCCGAGCCTCTTGAGAGGAGGCTTCCGAGCCTCTTGAGTACATGTACCCCAGGTTGAGAACCGCTGCTCTAGAGGATGTTTCACGGCTGCATCTCATCCACGACCACGATGCCCGAATCTGCTGTGTGGGATCAGCCTGGATGCCGATTTCTACCGCAACGAAAAACCTCCTTGCTCGGTCCCACGATTGTCCCAACTCCCAAAACTGCAAACAAAGCATCTTCCTCGGCCACCTAGTCAGTACCAGAAGCGAGTATCAAATCGAGTCTCCGAGCGGAGCGCTTGCGCTACGTCATGGGATCTTAAGCGATCCGAAATCGTAAACTCAAAGCACAAAATAGGTGAAAGTGCCATATGGAACTATCAATCGCAGCCGGCATAACACTAATCGAAAACCTGGGTAGCAGTCAAAATCAGACGCAAAACGACGACGCATATTTCGAGATCATGAATGCGGTTAAGTTGGGGGACGGACGTCTGTGGGAATGCCATAGTGGTAATATTCAATATCGCAGGCAATTTATCACGGAAGACAAAAAGACAATGTTTCAAAAATGCTGTATGCAGAGAATGCCGGAAACCACAAATGATTTATTAAATTTTACCTGATTTTTTAAAAAATAAAATAACAATTGTATAAATATTTCTTGTTTTAATTTATAATTTGTAAACATAAACATTCAAAACAATCCAACCTAAAATACATTTTTCCCAGAAAATACTATTAGCGATAAAGTCAATCTATACTATATACCGTATTCATCAAAGTTATACTAATCGAGAAAAAACCGCACTTAAACTAACACGGGGTCAACCAGGCGAATGGCCAGTTAGCATAACTTTTAGTCTATTTAGCATAGATTTTTTCCAGAGTGTGCTCGATCAGCAGCCTCCGGTTTATTCGAATCCGATTTTTAAATCTAAAGTTGATAAATTTACCGCATCCGCCATCGATGGATTTTACTTCAGTTCTGCCACCAGATTGATGCCGGCATCCACACGATCTCTGTAAATATAAAAGTATTTGCAATTCATTTTTTGCCTTTCTCGTACAACAAAGTTGTACCGAAAGGCTATATGATTGCTTCAAAAAAAAACTTTTGATAGAAGGCCCGGAGACCCATAGTGTTATATACCGATCAACTCAGCTCGACGAACTGAAGTGATGTCTGTATGTGTGTATGTATGTATGTGTGTACGTGTACAAAATTTGTAGACACTCTTTTTGGGACTTAGCATTATCCGATTTACTCGCAACAAGTTGCATTCGAAGGGGAATGCGGTCTCATTGTTTGCTATTGAAAATTACCTCGATCGGACATTGCATTTTCGGAATTATTGAAAAATCATTGTTTTTCCCCAAGGGTCCCCCCTTGGAAAAAAAAAAATCCAAAACCAAGAAAATTTTTTTTTTTCTGAAATGATGGCGATGCATTTTAACTAATGCAAAAACATGCAAAATGATCGAAAAAATGTGATCTATTCTCCTAAAGAGCTTTTTTGACCTTTCTAATGTGATTCTTTCAATATATTTTATAATGCACGAGAAAGGCATCATCACTGCTAGGTGGTTTTGACGTAGGACTTACGTCTCTCTTTACTATACCGGGTGTCATTTCAAAATTTCTAAATCGGCCGCGTTACGCTGTGTTGAAAGATTTCAAACGTTAATAGCTTTTACCCTAGTGAACAGATTTCTACAGTTAACCCCTCAATCGACAGCTTTCAAGTATGCCTTTCATATTAATGCTTGATAATATCCGAGAACTTGTTTCAATAGGCCTAAAACTGTTTTCAAAGCAAAACATTGAATTCGCGAAAACCTATAAATATGGGTACCACATCATTCTTGCATCATTCCATTACCACGTTCTGATTGGTGCAGACGTCAACGAATGAGCTCACGCTAGGTCTGCTAAGAAGGCATGAAATAGCGCAGCACGAATTTTTCCTCTCAATCTGACCGAAACAGGCAAAGCAATAACAGCAGCGCATCGTCGGAATTTTTGAACGGTTGCATCATCGTGTCAGCCACGCATTCGCAAACCTAAAGCCTTTTTAAGAGCAAGGCAGAATCGCCACACCACAGAATCGTCACGACAACACTACTGATCAAGTTTTCTCGGCCGATGGCAGCAGCGGTTAAGCGTTTGGTATTCCTGCAGACATCGATCCATAATGTTTTAAACAATCATAAACTCTCGTTGAACCGCTCAAGAGGAAATTTACATCTAACATTGTGAATGGATCTTTTCAGAACCACTAATATACTTACTAAAGAGTTTTTCGCAATAGAATCATTTTGAAAATGTAGTACAATCAACTAATTAGAGAGCGTTTGCGTGACAATTTTATTAATTCGCGTTCATGGCGATGAATTGTTACAAAATTCTGTCTTCCTCGCTCACGACAAAAGAAAATGCGTTTCTTATTCTAAGATTTCAACGAAAATTTTTGAAATTTCTCCATTAGAATTCCAAAAATTGCCACTGTTTTGAGTCTGAATATTTCAATTTAAAATTTGATTTATTTGTTGATGTGAATAGGTAAATAGCTACTGAATTTTGTGTAACTTTCAAACGTTGGTATAGAGCTTTTGAATATACTTGGTTAACGTGATTTTGTGTTTCAGCAAATATACTCTATTACCACTATTACCACTCTAGCCAATTTGAAGAATTAACGCAGTAGCGTCGCGGTATCACAAAAGACAAGCAATGTAGTGAAGAGACATTGCGAGGGGTGCTTAAACGTATAATTCAATGTGCAGCATAACATGTCGAAATAATGTGCTAGAAATCATCACATGATCCCATTTTGGAATCTTAGTTTAAAAATGAAATGTTGAAAAATGTAATTAAAATTTTCAAATATTGTAAAATTAGTGAAATATTTGCAATTATCGCACTCCTGGCAATCATTTTTAGGCGTTAGTCATCTTTGGTAACCCAAGATGGTGTGAATGTGCTGTCTGTTGCCCAATATATGGGGATTCTTGCTTGGTTGGTCAACGTAAAGGTAGAACCAACAAATGTTTTGCGATGTATTCAATAAAGAGGTAGAACATCGGCTTAAGTTGCAATGCTATAATGAATAAATCATTCGCTTTATCAATGTAAAGGTGTAGCCATCAGCTGATTTACAATGGTATTATTCATCGAAAAGGCGGAGCTTCGGCGGGTTTCCTATGCTATAGTTAATCTTTTTTTTTGGCAATTATGGCATTGAAAATACTTCGAATGTCCCATATATAATTATTTTGACAGTGAACTCTTTTATTCATTAGATATTATTTAGAAAATAATAATTTTGAAATGTTTTGTCACTTTAATTACCCACGACTAGCAGTGAGCAAACGATGTTCAATGGTCTTATTCATCAAAGGGGCGGAGCTTCGGCTAGAGTTCTGATATAATGATAAAATCATGGCTCACGCGAGTTTAGTTCCTGCTCAAATTTTATCTTGGTTCTCTACCGACCACCAACATCCAGCGACAGGGACAGGCCTGACAATAGTCATCGTCGCAGCAAGAAAAACCGCAGTAGCGACAAGATTTATTGTCTTCATTGCTACTCGACGCATCGTCAATGACGCGCACAACGTTAGCTTTCGTCGTGCAACCAAATTGTCATGACGACAGCGAAGAACGAAGACTTCATACCATTATTCTTCAAGCGGCAGCTGCCCTGCGAAGATTTTTATTATTTCTTTGTGAAAATGAATTTGAAATAACGTATGAAGATGTTATAAATGCTATCGAAACATTTGTGTTACCAAAGTTCGTACTATTTCTTTATTCTAGACGTCATTATGTTTTTAACTACTCCGTCTATAATGACGTGCAATCGATTATGTGCAGTAGTTACGACGGAAATCGTCTTTTTACTTTTGGCTGCACGACTATCTTCTTGGTAGGCATGCGGCATGCAGAAACCGAATAGGTGTCGCGTCGGGCAATGTTATGACGAAGACTATATTTTTTTCGCTTTCTTCATACGACGAGAATGACTATTGTCAGCCCGGACAGGGATGATGATGTTGTCGTCTCTAGAAATCAAAGAATTATCTTTTTACATACTTTCATCAATGACAAAAAAATCAACATTAGATGAAAAATCGATTGATAGCTTTCCATTTTGATATTTTTTCTCTAGATTGGTAACGAAACGTGTAATAATGCTGAGCAAAATATGTATTTTTACATGCATGGTCAAGCCAAGTCCTACGTCCACTTCCGGTTATGTCACAGACATTACCCACTGTTAGTTTTTTATAAACAAATAACACAAAACTTACCTGGCACGGCATTGAAAGAAGCGGATCCCAACCGCGCGGAACAAACGATTTGATTGCTTGGACAATTTTTTCCAACATTGTTTTTTTTTTCAGCACCTCAGCAGTGCGGCTTGGTGCAGCTGCATACAAAAGCAAAACTGTCACAATTGAAATTTACACGTACGAATACTATTGCAACAGCATAAAATCATAAAAATGGTTATGTATTTGCACTGCAACATAACTAACATCCCCTAACTAGTGTCTAACGTCGAACTGATTGTTTGCTGGGAAGTAACATTCATAACTTACGCCATTCAACAACAGCTGTCACTGCTGTACATGCAAAATCACATGGATATAAATACGCAGCATCGCCACCTCTCGTTTGATAGTGTCAATATCACAATTTATACCAGCAGGTGTACTAGTGTTGTTGAAATGATTTGAAAGGACCTCAAGCGGAATTTCAGCTAGAATGCCACTGGTCTCGTCCTATTGCAGTCATGTTCTGCTGCTGTCCGCTACGAGCGCTGCATGCGCCTAGCGGGAGCATTTTGTTTACATTTCCAATATGTAAAAATAGCTGTAACATGTCTCCTGCCATTTGGTTCAAACCATGATTGGATACCCTACCCAGCATCAAATGTAGTCGTGCACACGTTTACGTGTGCATTACTCCATTTGATGCTGGGTACCTTGCGTGAACGTGGGGTGCACGCAGCGTAAAAAACCGCTACGTGGACATCGGCCCTAAAGATAAAGGTGGTTGTTGCCGGAGAAATCCATTCGCGGGCATGGATTCCACCTTCAACAAAGATGAATTTGTTGTCCGGTTGCCGGGAGAGTTTCACTCCTTTGATTGGACGTCCCTCGTAGATATTTCCTAAAGTAATGACGGTTATGAAGGAGTGCTTCTGAGTGAGGTCATCCATCCACGCATAAATTCTCGCTTAACTTTTCAAAAGGACCAAAGTAACATTTTTTTTAATGAATTAATTTGAATAGCGCAATCAACAGAACAACATGAAAGCTATTGATTGCAGTATTCAAATGAATTCATGAGAAAAAATGTTACTTAGGTCCTTTTGGAAAGTTAAGCGAGAATTGTTTCCAGGTGGAAATAGTTATTCCAGTCGAACTCAGAGGGTGCTGTTGTAGTGGGTTTGACATTTTTCGCTTCGGCATCGATTCTGCGCTTTAAACGTTGTATTCCTACACTGTAAACTCGGCATTACTCATTAATGTGCAAAAAATACACATTTTTTGATGACATATGAAGCTGTCAAAATAATGGGTATTTTGAAATTTTGTATTGCTTTTCTCACCGAAGAATAGACTACGGTGCAAATTTGTCGAATTACCAAAACAAATGCTCACACGTCGAATTGTATAGAAATTAGCGAAAGCACAATCCAAAACATCATTCTTGCACCTTATCTCACACACAAACAGCCTTTCTTGCAGTTTAGACGTCATCCATATATAGAGAAACTGGTGGGAACATATTTTGGTGGGACAATATTTTTTACATGGGAGTCGAACACGGCGCAAAATTTGCAATATAATGCGTAAATTGTGCCCACTTTCATACTCCAAGCATTTACCCATTAATGGGTGAAAAATGAATTGAGCTGTTTGTAATTTCATCATGACATGATTATGTTTCGAAAGGAAAATGGCAGGCGTTATCTCGTCAAGTTCTTGGTTTTGCAAAACGTAAGTCAGTTAGTTATATTAATATAAATGTTTATAATCTAGTTGTTTTTTCAGTATTGCAGTATGTCAGCTAATTATCGCTCAACACCTATTGCAAATTTTGCGCCGTGTTCGACTCCCATGCAAAACATATTGTCCAAAATATGTTCCCACCAGTTTCTCTATATATGTATGACGTCTCCACTGCAAGAAAGGCCTGTTTGGGGTGTGAGATAAGGTGCAAGAACGATGTTTTGGATTGTGCTTTCGCTAATTTCTATACAATTCGACGTGTGAGCATTTGTTTTGGTACTTCGACAAATTTGCACGGTAGTCTATTCTTCGGTGAGAAAAGCAATAATTATGTGCAAAAATGAACTCCAGCGGGAGTTTGCCTCGACGGACTCTGCTGTGAGTATTAAATGCTGGATAAATATCGCAGCGCTCCCACAGCGGATTACAACACGACGACATTCAGACGTATTTGCTGGAAGCAGACTTTGGTGGGGCCCTCCTTAGCCGTGCGGTAAGATGCGCGGCTACAAAGCAAGACCATGCTGAGGGTGGCTGGGTTCGATTCCCGGTGCCGGTCTAGATAATTTTCGGCTTGGAAATTGTCTCGACTTCCCTGGGCATAAAAGTATCATCGTGCTAGCCTCATGATATACGAATGCAGAAATGGTAACTTGGCTTAGAAACCTCGCGGTTAATAACTGTGGAAGTGCTTAATGAACACTAAGCTGCAAGGCGGCAATGTCCCAGTGGGGGATGTAATGCCAACGAAGAAGAAGAAGAGAGACCTTGGTGGACGGCCACTTACGAATATGGGACTGGGCTTGTCTCAAATCAAACTTCAGCTGCGCCTCGTATTTGCAGGATGGAGACTTTGGCTGACGGCCACTCATGGATGTGGCTCTGAGCAGATCGCCTCAAACCATACTTCAGTTGCTCCGTGCTCCGCGAGCAGAAACCTTGGCGGACGGCCACTTACACGGATCTGGCTCTGGGCGGCTTGTTTCAAATCAAACATGACTGACTTCACCTTATTTCACGATCTTTTTGAGCGTTAAAAAGTGCATCAGAATCCAATGTGAACATTCCAGTGAAAATTCCTAAGAATATAGATGTTTTTATTACATATAAATTCAAAGAAAAATAAAATCCAAATATTCCCTCGTCGAAATGCTAAAATGGGTATTATTTACTCCTTTTTCCCTATATAAAATTTTCGATAAAGAGTAAAATTTACCCTTGATTTTGACGTACAAGCCGTTTACCCATTAATGAGTAAACGCGGTTTACTCTTTTAATGAGTTGAACTATTTAACTTCATAATGGGTACTTTTTTACCCATTAAAGAGTACTTTGCCGGCACAGTGTACAATAAAATTTATTAGGAATTCAAGACAAAATTTTCAAAACGACTTATCTGCTCTTGTAAACAAAGATTCAAATGAAGATTTCACGAATCTAATAGCACTTCGACACAAACCAACGCCAACATCAGGTAGCCGAAACCCTCACTTACCTATTGGTAGTGTTTGTTTGCGTGGTAGTGCTATCAGATTCGTCAAATCGACGTTCGAATCTTTGTTTACAAAAGCAGATAAGTCGTTTTGAAAATTTTGTCTTGAATTGCAATTGAGGTCTCCAAGCAGATTTTACCAACACTATCACAGAGTGAATTTTTGCCTTTCTCGTATACTAAGTATACGGTAAAGGCTATATGATCGCTCCAAAAACAAACTTTTTATAGAAGGCCCGGAGACCCATAGTGTTATATACCAATCGACTCAGTTCGACGAATCGAGGTGATGTCTGTGTGTGTGTGTGTGTGTGTGTGTGTGTGTGTGTGTGTGTGTGTGTGTGTGTGTGTGTGTGTGTGTGTGCGCAAAACTACTCAAAAAATGTCACTCATTTTTCGGGCACTTATCCTCAACCGATTTGCTCGCAACAAATTGCATTTGACGCAGAATCCTGTCCCATTGTTTCCTATTTGAAATTGACCAGATCGGACTATGGGATCGAAAGTTATGGCCAAAATACAAATTCATACGAAAAAATCGCGTAAAAAATGTCACTCATTTTTCGGGCACTTATCCTCAACCGATTTGCTCGCAACACATTGCATTCGCCGCAGAATCCTGTCCCATTGTTTCCTATTTGCAATTGGTCAGATCGGACTATGGGATCAGAAGTTATGGCCAAAATACAAATTCATACGAAAAAATCGCGTAAAAAAATGTCACTCATTTTTCGGGCACTTATCCTCAACCGATTTGCTCGCAACAAGTTGCATTCGACGCAGAGTCCTGTCCCATTGTTTCCTATTTGCAATTGGTCGTATCGGACTATGGGATCAGAAGTTATGGCCAAAATACAAATTCATACGAAAAAATCGCGTAAAAAATGTCACTCATTTTTCGGGCACTTATCCTCAACCGATTTGCTCGCAACAAGTTGCATTCGACGCAGAATCCTGTCCCATTGTTTCCTATTTGAAATTGGTCAGATCAGACTATGGGATCAGAAGTTATGGCCAAAATACAAAATCCTACGAAAAAATCGCGTAAAAAATGTCACTCATTTTCCGGGAACTTATTCTCAACCGATTTGCTCGCAACAAGTTGCATACAATGCAGAATCCTGTCTTATTGTTTCCTATTTGAAATTGGCCAGATCGAACTATGGGATCAGAAGTTATGGCCAAAATACAAATTCATACGAAAAAAACGCGTAAAAAATGTCACTCATTTTTCGGGCACTTAGCCTCAACCGATTTGCTCGCAACAAGTTGCATTCGACGCAGAATCCTGTCCCATTATTTTCTATTTGAAATTGGCCAGATCGAACTATGGGATCGCAAGATATGGCCAAAATACAAATTCATACGCAAAATCGCGGAAAACATGTCACTCATTTTTCGGGCACTAATCCTCAACCGATTTGCTCGCAACACATTGCATTCGCCGCAGAATCCTTTCCCATTGTTTCCTATTGAAAATTGGCCAGGTTGGTCTAAGGCAGTGGTCCCCAGCCTGCTCACTATCGAGGGCCACACAGCAATTTTGAACTGTTGAAGCGGACCGCAGTATATTTGCAATATTTGTTTTTCATTTCCAATTGAATTTTTAAGCATAATACAAAGTAATCATTTTAAAGTAATATCCCGATTATATCACTTCCTGGCGAATTTTGGGGTGATGCGACAAAATCGGAAAATTTTATATTTTAATTTTTTTCATTTGCTTCAAATATAAATCAGTTTAGGGCTTGAAATTGCAAAATGCATGAACATAACTCGGCGACGAAAGTTATTTCATGAAAATCATTTTTGCTTGCGGCATTATTTGCAAAAATAAAAATATTGACTTAAATTTTCAATTTTTTCCGGGGTGACAAAATCGGGTTGGAAACTTGATAAAATCGAGGGTAGACAAAATCGGGGAGTGGCAAAATCGGGTCAATACTGTATCTATCTCATGCTTAAACATTTTTTTCCTTTATGAATATGTTTGAAAAATTCTACAGATTCTGTTGCCATAGCTGACTTGACTTTTCATATTTTTCCACACTTTTGCGATTGCGGACTTGGCGTGAAAAAAATCTTTTCGCAACAATATCTTTTCGGCTTAGTTGGCAGAACTACTTTACCAAACGAACATCTGTCGACTGATTCTAAGAGTTTGAGCTGCGACAATCACATGGCTGTGATAACATTATTTTTACCTGCTGTTCAACATTTAGCTCAATTAAAGCGCCAAAAATACCATCAAAGTATGTTGCCGTTAGTCTACATAACATGCATAAAGTGAGAAATTTGTTTAATCATGAAGATAAAACGATTCTTGGTTTATATGTTTCTTAAACATCATAATGATGTGAACTTGACATATGCCCCGAGTACAACGATAAGCTGGGCACTATGAAAGCTTTTCCTAAGTTTTTCAATGGGCCGCATATAGTGTATATTCTGAAATACTTCGCGGGCCGCAGGAAATGGCTTCGAGGGCCGCATGCGGCCCGCGGGCCGCACTTTGGAGATCACTGGTCTATGGCATCGGAAGTTATGGCCAAAATCCAAATTTATACGTAAAAATCGCGTAAAAAATGTCACTCATTTTTCAGGCACTTATCCTCAACCGATTTGCTCGCAACAAATTTCATTCGACGCAGAATTCTATCCCATTGTTTCCTATTGAAAATTGGCTAGATCGGACTATGGGATCGGAAGTTATGGCCGAAACATCATTTTTGCCTTTTTATACGATAAGGTTGTATGTTCGCTCCAAAACCAAACTTTTACAGAAGGCCTGGAGACCCATAGTGTTGTATACAAATCGATTCAGCTCGACGAACTGGGCACATGGGCACAGAAATTATGGCCAAAATATACTATGTGTTATAAAAAAGCGAGTAAAAAAGTCTAGCTGACTTTTAATGGACTTATCCTCAACCGATTTACTCTCAACAAATTGCATTAGACGCGGAGTCCTGTTCTATTATTTTCTATTGAAAGTTGGCCAGATTGGGCTATTACCTTAGAAATTATGGCCAAAATTCTTTTTGCCTTTCTTGTGCAACAAAGTTGTACCGAAAGGCTATAATTTCTTTCCGAAAACGAACTATCGGATGCTTCCACACTGATGCACTTCCCTCCCTCTTCATACGGGAGTTTGGCAGAAAGACGGTCACGAGATTTATATCATAACAAATATTGCCCTCCGCTCGCTTGATGGGAATGACTCTTTTTGTGTAGTCAGAGCTTCAGTTTAACAAACATCCAAATGTGATATCCTTAAAATATATAACTGGGTAAAATAAAATAGGGGTATGTACATCAAAAAGATTGGAAAAAGAAAAAAAAATGTCGAAATTCTTGTTAGCATATTATAGATCAAGTTGAAAACCGAACCGAGATCTCGCGTTTTCAACTGGATCTACAATATCTTTGCTTGAAATAATCCGATTTTCATAGAACGGACAAAGAAGTTTTTCTTTTTTACTCCTAACTACTAGCTCATCTACTTTCAAGCAAACACATTTTACGAAGGTCGAGAAAGGCACCATCACCACTAGGTGGATTAATCTGGGTTTTTTTTTGCTGCACACTGAATCAAAATGAAAATTATCATTTTCACCTGATGTCTAATTCAAATTTGCGATATTTTTCTTAGTGTTTCCACGCATTGTTTGTTGTTTTCTAACAGCAAACAAGAAAAATATGACAGTTCTAACAGCAAACAAAGGAAAATTTTGTAAACACAGCACCAACACCAATGGGGATGGAGAGGGCTATTCTCGTTGGGAACATGCCGTACACGGACATTTGGAAGTACCCATTAGAAGAGTCTAGAGTACCCATTTTTTAAATCAGTATACACTCTGAAATAAATTAATACTAAATAGTTTAAAATTCATTCTAAATGACGATTCGCCTGGTTGACCCTAAACTCGTATTAGATACAGCAATACCAGGATAGTATAAATTTGAGAAAATCGTCCTGTAGTATAAGTTAGATAAGGTACTCCGGGGCAAGTGGGACCTAAAAAAACGCTAGTTCAGCAAAATTGTTAACGCATACTTAGAAAACAGGTTATTTCCGAACATTAACCACTGATGCATCATTATATACTTCCATTGTTGAAGTGTAGAGGTGTTGGAAGCCATTTATTCAATTACAAAAATATTGGTAGTGCTAAAAATAAATTTACGCTCAGTACCCACTTACCCCTTCAAACGGGGCAAGTGGGACCTATTCTGTTTTCTACTGTCGAACGAAACTAATTTGAGGAATGTAGATATACTGTTCATATTATTTCTGAATATTAGTATTTGCAGATCTTGGATGGAGATTGGTTGTATGTCGGACTATTTTTGCAACAAGAAAGGGATTATGATGTTAGCATATATGAAAACAAGACAACAGCCGATTTATCGTTTATCTGGCTGTTGTCTTGTTTTCCATTAGCTTACTTTTGTACCAAATGTTTTAGGTGCAAGGATAAGCAAATCTTTATTCAGTTTTCGTATGAATAAATGTTTCTCTTTTTGGAACACAAATTATTACATAAATCAGTACTTCAGAAGATTTTTTTTTATTTAGGCGATGCCCAGTGTTTTTAATTTGTAATAAAAAAAAAAATGGCCAATTTATGTGTTAAACACTTTATATATCTGAAAATCTGATGCGAAGTTTTAAAATAACAAAACACAAGACAAATCCTGTTGACCTATTGTAGAATAAATAGATTATTTGCACTGTAAACGGAAGAATTTTGCATAGTTATAGCCATTGCTCTTCTTCACGCGGGAGATAATTTTCAGAATGTAAAATACACATTTGGTAATTAACTGTACAATACTTTTTAACAACGAAATCAAACTGCATCTGATTCAGATCCATATGATATATGAATGACGAAGTTATTTTTTGCTAGACAACCATCTAAAACAATTAAATTAGCTCTATCAAAAATGTTGTTCAAATATGTCCCACTTGCCCCATGTATGATAAAACTCAAGGGCAAATGAAAATAGCAGATTTTCGCTTCAATTAAAAATTTTAAATCGTTTTCGATGTCACACAATTATTTAGTTGCTCAAATTATTCACTGTCCACATCAATGATAAATTTAAAAACGACTATTTAGTTGGAAATCCATTGAATTAAAATAAAAGTAATAGATTTTACCGGTAGTTTAAAGTCATGACCAAGCAATAGGATTAGTATGGTACCTTAAATGGTTTTCATTCCAAATATTTTTGTGTCGGGTGAATTCGTTTATAGTTCTGCTTCATCTTCCTAGAACATTGTTACTATTGAAAACGTTCATCGATTCATCGGCAGCCATAGTACCCACTTACCCCGTATTTTCACTCGCCCCGGGGTACCTTATATGACTCTTTAGTTTATTCTGGAATTGGCTATGAATTGTAGGTTATGTTCGTTTGTTTTCATTGGTTTACATCAATACAATCATTAAAACAAAAATCACAATCAAAGTATATTTATTATTATCTTTATTAAAATCCATAATTTACGATCGATGAAATTGGAATTTGGTACCACCATCATTCGTGATGGAGGCGTCATATACACGACCAGGGCCTAAGGTACATTTTCAACATTCTCCCTTTCCGGGGTGGTGTTGGTGGTAGATGTTTGTGCTGCATTGGGACCACTTGTGGATGGGGAGCCGGAATCTCACTAACTCGCTGAACTGAATGTAAATACGTGCGGCTGAATTCAGTGCTTGGTTTTTCTCCACCGAGAATGCCTTCCTAGCACCAGATAGAAAAGTGTTGTATGTAATTCCGCCAAGGCATCCAGAACGTAGACGATCCGGCCATGAATCACCAGGTGCATGTACAGATAATCTGCAATGTGTGAATTGCCTTGCCATCGCCGGTCTGTCTTCCGACGGCAAACTGATGTTTTGGAAGACTTGTTTCAAACGCTGCGGTCTGGCGCTCATCCAGATCCGATGTTACGGTTTTGGCCGACCGAATTATGAGCGCTCTGATGATCATCATAGTTATGCTGCAAAAAGTAAACATATTTTAAAACAATTGAAACGGCTTGATTTTCACTCAAGTATATAATATATAATATAATACTTACGTTTTTTCTTCAACATTATGATTTTGTTACAAACTTGGTTGCAAACTATTCTTAACTTGAAAATGAAATGAAAATTCTTCGCTCTTTAACCGAGTTGGTTATGCGAAAAAACGGTGCCATCTTGATCAACGAAATCAATACATGAAGTTAATAAATTCACGTTATTCTTTCATACTATACATTTTTATTAATGCTAGTATACTATTTAAACTATGCTTCGTATAACTTTGAAAAATGTCGAAAATGTATAGTTTTAAATATATTTTAAATTTGTTCTATTTCTGAGTGTAGAGATGGCAAAAAATGAGCTTTTTCATTACAATATGAAATGGGTAAATTAACCGCAATATATGCATTCCCTTCCACCAATGATAATGCGTAAACATTACCCGTGAAATATTTGTTCATCGCAGCCATTATTTTTGGCAAAAGAGTTTGCTTTTGAAAAACCATCATCAAAATTACGAAAATTAGGCCACGTTCTTTGTCAGTGCGATCCGGAAATTGTTCCGGCCGGGAAGCTGGACATCAAATGATTTGAGTGGTGAATCGAGTGGTGGACTTCGTCACTTCGTTGACTTCGTTGAGCAGAGGGTAAGTTTTTGCATTCACAATACAAAATAAATGTGTCTATAGGATTTCTCTGGTTTATTACAGTGCAATACAGATGTGTCCTGAACTTGGTCATGAATTTGTGCAAACATGAATACAATGCTCTCGAAATAATGTTCCATGAATTTGTTCCACATGAGAAAATATGCCATTGTCAGACGAAGATGAACTGAGATTGTTTCCCGTCGGCTGAATTGGAAACAAAATTTAATCAAAATAATTCTAAAAGCAACAATAAATTAAATAATTATTGTTGGTGTTCTTTATTCACTTATTCACATTCTATATGAACTTGTTTAAATACACACATTATTTATATAACATAACCTCAAATCTGCAAAAATAAAAAATGGGGCTACCCATTTCGCCAATAAAATTCAGGAGCAAAAATGACCCATTATTTGAAGTTTAATGGGAATACCCATTAATGAGTAAATCGAGTTTACTCATTTAATGAGTTATGCCGCTTTTCTTCAAAATGGGTACGAAAATACCCATTAATGGGTACTTGAAAGCTTCCGTGTAGACGCTTACCAACACTCGCCCCTTAACCAGAAACCGATCCAGAAAATGGTTAAAGTCGGCAACCTTGTTGGCAGCGACCATGATGGTCAGCTGCTGCCCCGGCTGTAGAGCATGGCCGTAGAATGTGGAACTATCGCTTTTGGCTTCCAGGTCTTGGAATAGTTGCACGTGCCGGTCGGTTTCCAGTTGGACGCGATACAACCGGTAGTGGTTTGTAGCAGGCACGGTTTTCTATTTCGGCGACATCGGAAGAAGCGTTGATGTTCGAAGGGAGAATAAGTAAAATGATTCCAATTTGAATAAATTGAAGATACGATGTTTGCCTACCGGTCGCCATGCTGATACTGCTTCGTGTCCGTTCTTCTGCACGGTTAAAAATACGTACCTAATTTTAAGTACTTTTTTCTCTTGCATCTCCTTCCCTCCTCCCTTTGTTGTCATAAAATGAAGAGCAAAACTTCTCAACAAGGGCAGTGAAGTGTGGGAACCCAACGTTGAGTAATCCCATGTTTACAAAAGTTGAGTGAAATTTACCTAATTTTTGGATAGTTTCTATTTAAAATTAAGTATATTTTACTTAATATTAAGTGAATTTTATTTAATTTCAAGAAAAAATTACTTAATTTTGGGTTCCCACACTGAACCCCCGATTTGAGTGAAAAGTACCTAATATTAGGTACTTTTTTCTAACCGTGTTCTGAATAGATGGATGATAGACGGTGAAGTTTTCGACGGGTTATCAATTTCAATGCAAATGAAAGAAAACAGATGGGATTCTCTTATGAGCTTACTGCTTTGTAGGTTGGTTGCCGCTAATAACTTATTGAATGATATGCAGGTAATAAAATCTCTTGCGTCTTGAAAGAGGTTATTATCTTCCAAACAAGATTGTCTAATTTTTCATTTTCGCCACTGCAGATTCAGGATAAGTCATCCAAATGTAAACAGTGCAGCTGAATTTATGATTACAGTAACGGTAAAAAATTTGGATCGGCTGTATTTGGCTGTCAGCAGGATTTAATTACGAATGACGGTGGTAAAAATTCATAAAACTATTTGGTGGAAGGGATTACGAAGTTGATTTATTTCGTATGAGCAGGACATCGATTAGTTTTAGCAACAAAGAAATATGGTTGAAGGCTTCAAATGAAATTTTCATACAATTTTCGCCTTTCAGAAAGTTAAATAAGTGCAATGACAATGACAATAGCTTGAAAAATTTGTAGAAGGTCCATATTTTTTACCGTTACTGTAATCAGCTGCACTGTTTATATTTGGATGAACACGCCTGAACTGTAGTGGTGAAAAATTTAAAATCAGACAATCTTGTTCGAAAGATAATAACCTCACTCAAGAAGCAAAAGATTTGAATACCTGCATATCATTCAGTAAGTTATTATTAGTGCCAACCAACCTACAAAGCATTAAACTCAAAAGATAAGAGAATCCCAACTGTCCACTTTCATTTGCATTGAAGTTGATAGCCCGTCGATAGATAACTTCACCGTATATCATCCAACTATTCACGAGAAGAACGGACCCGAATCAGTATCAGCAAATATCGTACCTTCAATTAATTCAAATTGCAATCATTTTACTTATTCTCCCTTCGAACATCAACGCTTCTTATGATGTCGTCGAAATAGAGAACCATGCCCGCTACGACCACTACCGGTTGTATCGTGTCCAGCTGGAAACCGACCGGCACGTACAACTATTCCAAGACCTGGAAGCCAAAAGCGATAGTTCCACATTCTTCGGCCATGCTCGACAGCCGGGGCAACAGCTGACCATCACGGTCGCTGCCAACAAGGTTTCCGACTTTGATGATTTTCTGGATCGGTTTCTGGTTAAGGGACGAGTGTTGGTAAGCATCTACGGCATGTCCCAATTAGAATAGCAATTCCAAATTAAATTTCTTGTAGGAATACAACGTTTAAAGCGCAGAATCACCCACAAAAAATGTCAAACACACTACAGCAGCACCCTCTGAGTTCGACTGGAATAACTATTTCCACCTGGAAACAATTTATGCATGAATGGAAGACCTCGCTCAGAAGCACTCCTTGATAACCGTCATCACTAGAGATGTCGTAAAATCCCGATTAATCGATTAGTTACTAATCGATTACTCTTGATTCTTGTCGATTATTGAATATTGTATAGTATGTTAAAATACGCGAAAATACCGGCGGATTAATTAAAAAAACTTTTCGCGAGGTCATCGCGATCGTCGCGGAACATGCGATCACAACAAACAATTTGGATAACAGACTGAATGACGTCTTGTCAAATAAACGTCAGAATATTATCCCCACCCTGGACTTGCATGCAACATCACTAGCAATATTGGATTGCACTACAAATGTTTATGAGTAATCAAAACAAACCAGAATTGGTAGAAGTGTTGCCAGAGTCACTGGAATATACTAGTTGAATAATGAATTATGTTTATATATCAATAATGTAGAATAACTTGTTAATGTAATATGACGATGGAAACTAATGAACAATATACTCTGAGAACCAACAGAAAATCGTGTTTGATATTCTAATAGGTTATGGGCCCAGTGGTTAACTGGTAGAAAGTCGAGTCAAGTGAAGTTATTCTAAAGCGATTAGTTGAAGAAGATGCCTGGTAAGAAGGAAGATATTGCCCTCAGGGTTACCGATGGGGAACTAGCTGGTGGTCAACCAGTAGTAAACAACAAGACGGAACGCATTCCTCTTGAGCGAGGGCCGTCGTCCGTTGCGGCGCTCTATCGTGGAGACCGTTCGTGTGTATTCGACGGGAACGAAGCGAGTTTCCTGCTTGGAAATGGCGGATTGAGCACCATCTCAATAAGATGCGTCTGGTGCATACGCTGTTGAGGACTCCCGTGGAAGAAGAATATGCCCACCCGGTGCCGGAGCGAAACCCGAAGAAGAAGCAGCGAGGAAAGAAAAATGAAGAAACGGATGGAAGAAGATATGGACGCTTTAGACGAAATAGTGCTGATGGTGAATAATCAGGTTTTAAATCAATTGATTGGCCTAGATTATGCGAAGCAAGTGATGGATGTGTTGGTCAGCACATACCAGAAAGTTGGAACTGGAGCAATGATCACGATGCGAGATCGTCTATTCAATCTCAAACATAAACGTTTTGATAGCCTTCAGCGTTTGTTTGATGAATACGATCTGATCATTCGAGAGCTGGAAAGAATGCGAGCTGGACTAACGCCAGCGGAGAAGATCCATGCTCTAATTATTGCGATGCCAAACCGATTTAAGCATGTGGAGGGTGCATTGACTGTGCTACCAAACGATGAGTTGTGTCGTAAACCGCTAGGTGAGATAAAACGCATGTATTTGGATGCAGAAATGATCGATGGTGAAACAATGGGTGGAAGGCGGATCAGAGGGTTCGATGACGTCGCACTGAAGTCGAACAAAAGCACGTAAACGTTTGCTTTGGCTGTGGAGAAACTGGCCATTACAAAAACAAATGCCCGTTGAAGAAGAAGAAAGGACAATGGAATGGTCAACAAGCATGTCAACATCCCCGATGGCAGGGAAAGAACCAGAGTCGCCATCATGCACTGATGACTCAAACCAGCGGCAACGGTGAAACATCACGGAAAGTGAGATTTGTGGTCGATTCAGGAGCCAGCGACCACATGGTGAATGACGAGCGAATGCTGGAAGATGTGGAAGAATTGGAGAAGCCAGTCTTCATTGCAACTGCTAAATCAGGAACAACTCTTCGGGGTACGAAGAGAGGTAAGGTACGAGTGAGCAGTGTTGTCGGAGAAAACAAAATAAAGAAACTCGAATTCTATAATGTGCTTTTTATTCCGGAGCTAGATGTGAATCTCCTTTCAGTTAGAAGGGTGAATTCTATGGGAAAGAAAGTTACTTTTATGTATGAGGATGTCGTAATCCATGATGGTGGGGAGAGCCCATGGGATAATGGAGAATGGTCTTTATTATTTGCAATTGGAGTTGGAGGGCAATGTAACCTCAGCATTAGTAGGAAAGGACCAGATAAATGTCGAAACATGGCATAAACGATTGGGACATTTAGGCAAAAGTAATATGCTGAAATTAGTAAGAAATGGCATGGTTGAAGGTATCGACTGTGGTGAAGAAAGTGTTGGCAGTTTGCCAGATGTTTGCGAAAGTTGCCTTGCGGGGAAGCAAGTTAGCAACAAGTTTAATAGTTTGCAGTTGCCAAGGTCTACTAGACCATTGGAACTAGTTCATTCCGATGTTTGTGGATCTATGGAGGTAGCAACTCATGATGGTTATCGTTATTTGGTAACATTTATCGATGACTTTACGCACTTCGCCGTGGTTTATCTTCTGAAATCAAAGAATGAAGTCTTCGAAAAATTTATGAATATTACGAATTTAGTACAGCACATTTCGGTCAGAAACTGTCTAAATTTCGTACAGATAACGGTGGGGAATATCAAAATAGAGAGTTCCAGAATTACTGTAAAAAGTAAAGGAATTCAGATGATATATACGGTACCGTATACTCCTCAGCAAAATGGAGTAAGCGAGCGTTTCAATAGAACATTGATGGAAAAAGTACGCGCAATGCTTCATGATAGTGGGTTATCTAAGAAAATGTGGGGAGAGGCTGTTTATGTAGCGACATACCTTACAAACAGGTCCCCTACGGTAGCATTACAAGAAAATAAGACGCCATATGAAAAATGGTTTGGAAAACTCCCAAACTTAAAAAATCTTAGAGTTTTTGGATGTACAGCATACAAACTCATTCCAAAAGAAAAGAGAACAAAATTAAATTCCAAATCTAAAAGATTGATATTCGTGGGCTACGCGAATAATGGCTATAGGCTATGGAATGGCGCTTTGAAGAAAATTGAAATTGCCAGGAATGTAGTATTTGATGAATCGAAAACACCATATATCGGTGAGTCTGCAGGTTCAAATGATTTGGTTTTCTCTCAAATAATTACAAGAGAAACTTGTGAAGAGAATACCGATGAGAAATATGGCAACGAGGAAACCAAAATTCCAGAAGAAATTGCATCAGAGGATCGGGAAGATTCTGAAGAAACGATTTCTGTGGAAAATGATGGCATATTCGAAGAATCGGAATCAGAAATCGTCGAAAACGATAATCATGAACAAGCAAATGATACATCGGAGTCAGATAATTACGAACAACCCACAGAGAAACAGCTAGAATTACGTCGAAGCACGAGAAACAGAAAACAGACTACGTTCCATAATTTCTCTGCAAAAATAGCGCCAGTTATTGATGGTTGCATTTCGCAATCAATCACTGAATTAAAACTACTGGAAGACTGGGAGCACTGGCGGGAGGCAATCGACGATGAAATGAAATCACTAGACGATAATAAAACATGGGAAGTGGTCAACTACAAAAACAACATCAAGCCAATACAATCAAAATGGGTCTTCACAAGGAAAGAAGATGGGAGATACAAAGCAAGACTTGTAGCAAAGGGATGTTCACAACGCCCAGGGTTTGACTACAGTGAAACATTTGCACCAGTAGCAAAATGGACAGCGTCCGATTATTATTGGCTCTTGCAAATGAATACAAAATGCTTGTTCACCAAATGGATGTAAAACGGCATTTTTGTACGGTGATCTAGATGAAGATATTTTATGAAACTTCCAGCAGACGAAAATGGTAAAGCGAAGACTGTTCGTTTGCATAAAAGCTTGTATGGATTGAAACAAGCAAGCAGAAATTGGAATAAGAAGTTTGACGATGCAGTCAAAGAATTGGGATTTTCTCCCCTTAAAAGTGATTGTTGTGTATATAGATCCAAAGCAAAAGGAATTATTTTGCTTTTGTATGTGGATGACATACTGATATTATCCAACGATCAGGAAAATTTGGATTGGATAAAAGAAGAACTTGGAAGGCTATTCCAAATGAAGGACCTTGATCAAGCAATCAAGATACGTTGAGAAGATTTTGAAACGTTTCGGTATGATTGATTGTAAACCTGTGGGGACACCGCTCGATTCAAATGTAAAATGGTCTAAAACAAATCAGCAAGAAACTGCTCATCCCTACAAGGAACTGCTTGGGTGTTTGCAATATTTAACACTAACGTCTCGACCTGACATTAGCGCGGCAGTCAATACGCTAAGTAAATATCAGAGTTGTGCGACTGATGCTCATTGGGTTGGTTTGAAACGTATTCTTAGATACCTGAAAGGGACTACGGATACAATGATAAAATATGAGAAGAGACCTTACACACACATTGTCAAGGGATATGCGGATGCAGATTTCGCTAATGATCCTGATGATAGAAAATCGGTTTCAGGATATGCTTTCGAAATTTTTGGAAGCTTAGTTTCATGGTCAACGAAACGACAACAAACGGTCAGTTTGTCAACATCCGAAGCAGAACTTATTGCACTTTGCACAGCTGTAACTGAAGGAATATGGCTTGTGAAATTCCTCAAAGAATTGGATGTGGGTAGCATTCCATTCATTATTATGGAAGATAATGTTCCATGTATTAGTATCGCGGAGGAACCTCGATCACACCAACGAATGAAACATCTGGACATCAAATGCATGTTTATACGGGATCACATCAAGGAAGGAAGATTACAACTAAAATTCATCCGTTCCGAGGATCAACCGGCTGATGCATTCACCAAGGGCCTCCCGAGAGACGCACATCGAAGATTATTGGGACGTCTCAACATCCAAATTGCGGGGAAGTGTTAAAATACGCGAAAATACCGGCGGATTAATTAAAAAAACTTTTCGCGAGGTGATCGCGATCGTCGCGGAACATGCGATCACAACAAACAATTTGGATAACCAGGCGGGTGCTAAGGTGTCAAATATTTGTTGCCTCAAATCAAGCGAATGCCGACGGCACTAACACTACGCCGTAGTCTATGAAAAATAAACACTGCAGTGAGTGAGAATGTTCTGAAACGCACAAAGTTTGGATAATGCCAGAAACAACTGTTTCTGCTCAGCACAGAGTTTTTTCTACCAACATACTTATTTATCTGCATATTTCGCGTACGGAATAAAGTAAAAACACTACATTTTTTTAGATTTGGTGTATTTTTGTTCGTTGCAATCTTTAATTTAATATGTGCTTTCGACACCACTCTCTCTTGTAAAAATGGTAAACAATACAAATTTTCATAAATACCACGACAATTTATGTAAGTATATGAGCATTTTGACATTGGAGTATAAATTTATGCGCCAAATAAGAGGGTACTGTCATACTTGCCAAACTCCATATGAAAAAAAATTCGTTGTCCCCCCTCTGTGGATAACAGACTGAATGACGTCTTGTCAAATAAACGTCAGAATATTATCCCCACCCTGGACTTGCATGCAACATCACTAGCAATATTGGATTGCACTACAAATGTTTATGAGTAATCAAAACAAACCAGAATTGGTAGAAGTGTTGCCAGAGTCACTGGAATATACTAGTTGAATAATGAATTATGTTTATATATCAATAATGTAGAATAACTTGTTAATGTAATATGACGATGGAAACTAATGAACAATATACTCTGAGAACCAACAGAAAATCGTGTTTGATATTCTAATATAGTAATCGATTCAAAATTAATCGATTATCACAACGATGAATCGATTAATCGAAGTAATCGATTAATTTGCGACATCTCTAGTCATCACTTTAGGAAAAAGCTACGGGCTTATGTCAGAAAAAGTTAGAAACTACGAGCACCGGCAGTCTATCACGGATAAAGCGATTGCTGCGCTAACAACCGTTCATGGGACATGGTTCCAGGGTGGCAGCAAGTACGAGACGATCTATCCTTCGAGCGGAGGAAGCATTGACTGGGCATATCAGGAGGCAAAGATTCCGATTTCACTGACGTTCGAGTTGCGAGAGCCTCCGGACTCGACGGACATGTTCATACTGCCGGCGGAGCAGATAACTCCGGTGGGCGAGGAAACCTTGGCTGCGTTCGTCGCCATTGTGGAGAAAGCCGATCGATTTATTATTTGATAAAAATATACATCTACTAGTTGTCTCGACGAACTTTGCCTCGCCAAAAAATAATCAATTCTCGCTTAACTTTTCAAAAGGTCCTAAGTAACATTTTTGACGTAGGACTTACGTCTCTCTTTACTATACCGGGTGTCATTTCAAATTTTTTAAATCGACCGCGTTACGCTGTGTTGAAAGATTTCAAACGTAAATAGCTTTTGCCCTATTGAACAGTTTTCTGCAGTTAACCACTCAATCAACAGCTTTCAAGTATGCCTTTCATATTCATGCTTGATAATATCCGAAAACTTGTTTCAATAGGCAAAAAACTGTTTTCAAAGCAAAATATTGAATTCACGAGAACCTATAAATATGAGTACCGCATCATTCTTGCATCATTCCATTGCCACGCTCTGATTGGTGTAGACGTCAGCGAATGAGCTCTCGCTAGGTCAGGAAGGCATAAAAAAGCGCAGCACGATTTTTTTCCTCTCAATCTGACCCTGAGATCTGACAAGAACAGGCAAAGCAACCGCATCGTCAGAACTTTTGAAGTGTTGCTCCATCGTCTCAGCTACGCAATCACAAACTTCAGCTTTATCAAGAGCAAGGAAGAATCGTCAGCATCATCGATATTTTCGGTCCGTCATTGTCAAGGCCGCACAAAGGAGAAGCCAACAGTGAGCGCGGCTCGGCGATGTGACCATAGACTCTCAATGACAACACTGATCAAGTCAAGACAAAATTTTCAAAACGACTTATCTGCTTTTGTAAACATAGATTCAAACGACGATTTGACGAATCTTATAGCTCTCCCACGCAAACCAACACCATCAATAGGTAGGTGAAGGTTTCTGCGGAATTTCATTTTTTCATATTTTTTTGTGAATTCCTCAAAAACAACATGCAGGAAATTTTCGGAAACTGTATGTGGACACCCCTAATTAATTCCAACAGAAATCGCTTGGGAAATTCTAACAGAAATTGGTTGGTGACTTCCTGCTGAAAAACTTCCGAAAAATCTGTTGTTAAATTTTCAGGATTTTTCACAGAAATTCTTGTGATCATAGCTAAATAAACTTCGAAAGAAATCGCAACGTGAATTCTTGCGGGAATTTCTCGGGAATCTCTTCAAAAACTCTTCCGGCCGTTGTCACTGGGACAATTTTTTTTTTCAAAGTCAACATCAAAAACAATTTCTGCGGAAGCACTTAAAAGACGGGTGTTCATGTCCTTCAACAGACATGTTTTGAATGCGCCATGCTTCAGAATGGTTTAAAAATGACAACAAGTGGCGCCCATCTCCTCATAACATTTGTTTAATCAATGCTCAAGAGTGTAACCATGGAATTCAAACAGGGTTTGTTAATATCCGAAAATTGATGTTAGTAAGTAACTACAAACGTTAATTTTGTTCTCGAAAACATTTGCTAACGAGAATAAAGCCCATCTAGATAGACATAAAACTAATTTTCAAATAAACGTTCTACGTTAAAGATCTCGGGTACTTATTCAAAAGGACGTATGTGATTTTGTAAACAAAGATTCAAACGTCGATTTGTCCAATCTGATAGCACTCCCACGCAAACCATCACCACAGAGAGGTAGGGGAAGCCTTCGGCTACCTGTTGGTGGAATTGGTTTGCTTGGGAGTGCCATCAGATTGGACAAATCGACGTTTGAATCTTTGTTTACAAAATCAAATACGTCCTTTTGAATAAGTACCCGAGAGATATAGAATTTCATTTGTTTAAATACTCCTAAAACTAAATCCGCACAAAGTCCTAAAATCGTTATGTAAATCCGCGAAAACCGCAAAATCCGCGAAAATCGCGAAATCCGCTTAGTCGTAACAACCCTGAAATTGTACTTGGGTGCCAAATCCAATATTCTAGAGATAAAATTTTATGCGTGATTTTCATAAATAGCGTTAAAACTAACAGTAGATAATTTTTCTGATTTAACCGCGAAGTGGACGAAAGACTTCGCTTGACCATGCCTTTAAAGATTCATAAGATGTTCAAATCTTTCACATAATCTTATTTGGATAAAAAACCACCGATAACAGCTCAAACATTAATAAACTATCAATCGATTTTTCTTCAAATGTTGGTTTTTTTGGCATTGGTAAAAAATA
The DNA here is from genome assembly GCF_024139115.2 of Armigeres subalbatus. Classification (NCBI taxonomy): domain Eukaryota; kingdom Metazoa; phylum Arthropoda; class Insecta; order Diptera; family Culicidae; genus Armigeres; species Armigeres subalbatus. The sequence goes on along the minus strand of NW_026942833.1, from coordinate 222,403 downwards.
TGTAGAAAAACATTGTTTGATACTGACCGCACACAAAGCGAACGTGACTGAATGATCGTCCCATGTTACCAATTCTAAATCTTATCACCCGAAATCCCATGTCCGGGTGTTTCCTTCCTTCTACTACTAACAATGTTGTCTCAGAAAAGAACACGTACTTCCCACCTAAACTGCAATTCTAAGCTCGCTTGCCCGGCTTATTGGCCTGTATCAAGCGAAAAGTCCCGTTAGGAAATAGACGCCAGCAGCGAGCAACAAGCGTAAAAAAGAAGAAGCCCTCCTCAAACGCGTTGATGATGATGACGCTTTGGCTGACAAAGAAGCGGGATACAAGACACAAGCTGATTGGCCCACCAATTGGGAAGCAGAGAAGATTCAAAATTAAGTAGTATAAAAGAAAAGTACATTCGCTCGCAGAGCATTCAGTCTTTTTTATACCATCACTAGAAATTCGCGGTTATTTGAAAAGTTCGTTTTCTTACTTTTGACGTAGGACTTACGTCTTTCTTTACTATACTGGGTGTCATTAAGATTTTTGGAAATCGAGAGCGTTACGCTGGAAGGGAAGATTTTGAATGTTACTAGCGCCTTTATCTTTCGATGGATTTTTAAGATTTTTATATCAATCGACTCGGACACTTTCCACCATTTTGCATATTTCATTGAAACTTAAGATTACTAACGATAAGCTGTTGAAAATTTCAATTCTTGTCAAAGCTAGTAAAAATTTCATATGTTACCAATCCCGTGCATTCCTAACACGGACATCAGAATGCGGTATGTCACGGGCCTTCGAGTGTACCGGAAGATTTTCTGTGTATAAAAGAAACAGTGCATGCCGTGTGCGAGTCATTACAATTTGTGACAGCAGCGCGTACTGACGTGCTTTTTGCTCGCGCATTTTTCGTTTCGTTCGTTCGTTCGCTGTGTTTACCTACATAGCGGCATCATGCAGTTACCAGCGGTAGAACTGCCGGTGGGTGTGCGAATATGCATGAAAGAAGTGGGCGCATTTTTTTGTCATTCTGTGCTTGATGATGGTCGGATGCAGTGGTGTCGGTTGCGATGGAGTTCACGGCTAGAGGCCGATGATGGCTTAGGCAGCGAGGGCAGCGGTGGTGGATGAAGAAAAATAAAATTAGAGAAATTTGGTCTGCTCATCCAGGTGATTGTTCTTATAATCCCCATGATCACGGGATGGGTACGAGTCATGTCATATGACTGACAATATGTTAAGTTGTGCTTGGTACTAAACGACACGTACATTAAAACATGGTTCTAATTCCCCAGCAAAACAAATCAACTACACTGATGAAAATAAAAATTTGATTAAAATAATTACTTTCAATTATTTGCAAAAGGCAATAACAATTAAAAATGCCCATTCAGCAATAGCGGGAATATCCATTTTAGATTAGAAAATTTCGCTGTATTACATGTAAATGTTTTAAAAAAGTCCGCAAAAAATAATTTCCAGAAGAATATTAAAATAAACTTTATCTTATTCTTTGTTTTTCATTTTTAGAGAAATTGTATTATTAAACTTGACGTACGTCGTCGACTCGGAGTTTGGAATCAAAACATTAAATAATTTTTCGTTGACATATTAACAGTACCTCCTCTATTTTAGTAGGGTTAATGCTCCTTGACTTGTTTCTTATTGTTGTGATTTTTTCAGCAGTAAGCACGCAAGTTAACAAAAAGAAGCACGAAATTGGTGCTGTATTTCTTTGTTTGGAAAACGGGACAGTTTACCTAAAATAGCACATTACGCCCAAGTCTGAAAATTTTATAAATGTAATTTTTAAACTTCAAATACTATGTATCACTTGATGTATCATCAAAAAAAAATCTATAAATGTCCTACATTTGCTTGAGTAAACAAGGGATTAATAGTTAGTAACAAAGCAATTCTAATTATGTGTTTAATTATTAGTTTTATTTCCAGAAGTTTTGATTAAACAAATTGCTAATAATTCTACTTAGCATGGAAGTTGTCGTTTCCAATGTCAATACCTATTTTAAAACTCCATAGATCCAAAAGATAGAAGTTAAATGTTAATACGTTACATTTATACAAGTCCTACGTCTACTCGCGGTTATGTTGAAAACATTACCCATTGCTCGTTTTGCACTTAGCCGAAGCAAACAGCCTTTTCAAGGCTCTAAGAGTTAAAAATAATGTTCTCCTTCAGTCGCTATCGCACGGATTAGAAGGCTCTTCAGTGGAAGGGCTGAGATACAGTCTACATCCCCTGCTGAGCCAACTTGTGGTTTATTTCAGGCAGTCCTTCAGTGGGAAGGTTGCCACTGTCGATGCTAATATTTCGTGACCGGACAGATACTTCCTGAATTTTTTTTTGATGATTTTTGTTCGAGGTAGATTTGATTTCTGTGAGTTCAGTGCGAGATTTCTCTTGTTTCGGACAGCAGAACGATGGCGCGATCGGCCGAAGTATTGTGTTCTGCATTGCGCGGGCGGTAATAAAAATCAGTTCAGTGCAAGATTTCTCTTGTTTCGGACAGATCGAACGATCGCGCGATCGGCCGAAATATTGTGTTCTGTATTGCGCGCCCGGTAGGCCGGTAGTTAGTTTGTACTACTTTTCACGCCCGATTCATGGCTAGGTAAAATCACTGTGTATAAAGAATAGCACGGTTGTATCGCTTATCAGTGTGAATGCAGATCCAACGATGCCTTCCAATTAACTGATAATCCTTCCTGTGTTTTTTGTGGAGACGCAGAGGTAAACACGGTCTTCAAATAGCAAAAACTACCTACTAATATTCCTTCCTTCTTCCTAACTGACTACAAGGACGTGGCCGGCGCCGTTATTGATCATTTGAATTTTAGAGTCACTGAATCTTGCACACTGAGAATGCTTGAACAATCCCAGTCAATCATACAGTTGATTCTTTGTGCAATTTACTGATTCTGGTCAATCACGGAGTAAAAACCATAGATATGTGTAGTCAGTCAAAGCTAAGCTAAGCTAAGCTGAGGTAGATTTGATTTCTGTGTCTGTTTGATGAGAAGATTTTGCCAAGGAATGGTATGCAACGCCGATTATTTATCCAAAATAGTTGATGTGAGAAATTTGGACATATTATGTATCTTAAAGGCATGGTCAAGTCAAGTCCTACGTCCACTTAGCGGTTATGTCACAGACATTACCCACTGTTCGTTTTTTTGTCTGGTACCTGAACCACCTATGGAGGAGTGGTGCTCATCGACCAGGAGTTACCAAGACGCCAAGGATCTGCAACCCAAACCCACGAGCAAAGTCTTTAACTATCATGTCCAACGGATCGGCGGTGCGTAGGCTTATAGCGGGTGTAGCATTGTCTATTATCCGATACGGTGTACCACTTGTGCCAGCATGGTCCAAAGCACTAGAGTTCGGGTGCAATGTTAAGAAATAAATCAGGGTTCACCGGCTAATGTGTCTGCGGGTTGCAAGCGCATACCGCACCATACCGTGCGTCATTGCTGGGATGATGCTGATAGACATACAAGAGAGCAGCTTCGTTGCTCAAATGGCAAAGAGCATGGGACACTACAGTTAAAGGTCGTTGGGCCCATAGACTGATTCCGCAGGTATCGAATTGGATTAGAAGGAAGCATGGTCAGGTCAACTTCCACCTATCACAGGTCTGAACATGGCTGCTTTAAAAAGTTCCTGCATATGTTCGGGTTCGCAGATTCGGCGGAGTGCCCGGAATGTGTAAGTGAGGTATAATCGGCGGAGCATGTGATTTTTGCATGCCCGCGATTCGATGTTGAACGCAATGCTATGCTGTTTGTCAGTGGCATGGATACAACCCCGGACAACCTCGTTGAGAGGATGTGCCGGGAAGAGGTTATATGGAATGCGGTGAACACAGCATCTCAACCGACATTAGCAATCTTATACTTTTGCATCAACTATCTCAATAGATTATGTCGAAACTGCAGCGATGCATTATTAAAAAAGCGCACGAAATCGGCAAAAAGCAACACTGTACGATGGTGGCGTCTTAAACAAAACCAGCAGCTGCAGTAGAGACTCCTGTGATGTAGTCCCCGACAACGAAAATGTCGCGGGTGGGCTGCGGTGACCTCCACATGTAGATATAGAGGTCATTGCTATTCCCGTGCGGTGTTTGTTGTCGGGGTGTTCGTCTCCTACGCGAGTTTATGATACAGACCAATAGGTCACTATCATAGCTTGTGATCGGCGGGTGGTTACCACCCTTGAAGTCGATGTTGTGTTATAACGTCAAATACGTTAGCATAGGCGTGAGCGTTCTCAATAGTCCTCCCCTGATGTATTTCTTTATTTGCTTGTCGGGGGATACGGACAGCGAAAGGGTTTTAGTTTAAGTGAGCCCATCCCATGCCCATGTTTGCAAATTTCCGTTTAGCCTTGCTCAAAAACACGGAATGTTAGACATTTGCTCAGCTCGTCGAGCTGAGTCGATTGGTATATAACAATATGGGTCTACGGGCCTTATGTAAGAAGTTCTTTGGTGGAGTGAAATGATAGCCTTTCGGTACAACTTTGTTGTACCTTGTACGGGAAAGGCAAAAATGACAAAACACTTGTATTTTTACCAAATAACAATCTGAAACAATCCGCAAATCAATCATAATAACCCAATTGATCGGCTTTATCCACAATGGCGACGAATGAAGCGAAGGTTTCTTCACCCAGCGACGATATCTGCTCCGCCGGCAGTATAAACATTAGACCTCTTCATGTTTTCAAAAAGTATCAAAAATTCAACTGGTCAGACCAGAATCACAATTCTTATGCTAAAATAAGTCTCCTGTCAAATTTTCAGCTGATTCGGATAAAATTTCGAGGTGGCTCAAGTCGATTTAGTGTTTTTGGGCTATTTTCAATTTTGGAAAAAATCTAACAAGAGATATAAACGTTGGAAACTATCGCAACAACCTCTATACGGGAGCTTTTGGTGTGCTCTGCCAGTCTTGTGAACATTGCGATTCGTTCCGTTCACGTTTTGTCCATGTAAAAGTAATTTTCAAGTGCATAAAAAACTGTTTCCCCCAAAAGTCGTTGTCTACTAAATTCTTGAATTTATGACAAACTAGCTTTATGTACCCGGCCTTGCTCGGAATTGCCAGTTGGGTTTGCAGTTTTTTTTCACAATCGTAAAATGATAAAACAAATTGTGTTTACTTATTGATACTTCATCATTTGATTAAAAGAAAGCTTTTGGAAACATTGACTGATTTCGAAGAAGGGATCGTGGGTTTGAATACCCTTATTCCTGGCAAACGTCTATTTCTTAAGATGGAAAAGCATCCACCGATGCCTTAATCCAGGCAAACGTATATTTTTAAAGAAGGAATCACACCCACCTTTGCCTTATTCCGGGCAAATGCTTTTTTTAAAGAAGAAATCACATACACTATCCAGAAGAAAAACATTAATTATTGCTTTTCACTGGGCAAACCATGATTCTGATTAAGGGTTACAATTATCATTGCTTTATACCCAGCAAATGCATGATTCCTATGAAAGATTTTTCTGATGCTGTTCATAATTATCCCAAATGCCATTCACGTCGAATGACCTTAGGCCAAATAGTGTTATGTTAATGGCCTACTTCACTCAGGGATATGTCATATTCTGGGATATGTGTATCAGGAAGTATCATTTTCATTATTTTTTGAAATGTCATTACCGGGAAGATGTTATTGTCAAGAATTTGTTTTTTTAGGAATCCGGGCAATCGTCTCCTTAAAATAAGGAATATGTGTTTCAAATTTAGTTGAAATCGGCCAAGGAGTTCAGAAGTTGCACTGAATTGATCGTTTACTAAACAATACACCTCCCTCCACACCCTCCCTTTTTCAAAAAACATGCTTAACCCCCCTATCGTCATCTCCTTAAGATAAGGAATATGTGTTTCAAATTTAGTTGAAATCGGCCAAGGGGCTCAGAAGTTGCACTGAGTTGATCGATAACTAAACATTACACCTCCCCCCACACCCTCCCCATTTTTCAAAGAGCATGCTTAACCCCCCTATCGTCGTCTCCTTAAGATAAATAATGTGTGTTCCAAATTCGGTTGGAATCGGCCAAGGGGTTAAGGTCACTCCTGACGGAATCCAATTTTCAAAGTACTCGCGTTTTCAAGGGCACACCATTCGATACGGAAGCAACGCACAACTGTCATTTTTATTTTTTCAGCTTTGCTGCGTCGCAGCATACGTGAAAAAATAAAAATGACAGTTGTGCGTTGCTTCCGTATCGAATGGTGTGCCCTTGAAAACGCGAGTAGTTTGAAAATTGGATTCCATCAGGAGTGACCTTAAGAAGTTGCACTGAATTGATCGATTACCAAACAATACTCCTCCCCCCACACCCTCCTCCTTTTTCAAAGAGCATGCTTAACCTCTTATTGCCGTCTCCTTAAGATAAGGAATGTGTGTTCCAAATTTGGTTGAAATCGGCCAAGGGGCTCAGAAGTTGCACTGAGTTGATCGATTACTAAACTTTACACCTACCCCCACACCCTCCCCCTTTTTCAAAGAGCATGCTTATCCCCCGAACGTCGTCTCCTTATGATAAGGAATGTATATTCCAAATTTGGTTGGAATCGGCCAAGGGGCTCAGAAGTTACACAGAGTTGATCGATAACTAAGAAATGCCTCCCCCACACCCCCCCTTTTGCAAAAAAATTCCCTAATCCTTTCGTCGTCGTCTCTGTAAGATATGGAATGTGTGTTCCAATTTTCGTTGAATCGGTCAAGGAGCTCAGAAGTCACACAGAGTTGATCGATAACTAATAAATACCCCTCCCCCCTACACCCTCCCCCTTTTTCAAAGAGCATGCTTAATCCCGTATCGTCGGCTCCTTAAGATAAGTAATGTGTGTTCCAAATTTGGTAGAAATCGGCCAAAGGGTTCAAAGGGTACACTGAGTTGATCAATAACTTAGCGATACTCCTCCCCCCACACCCTCCCCCTTTTCCATAAAGCATCCCTAACCCCCCTATCGTCGTCTCCTTAAGATGAAGAATGTATGTTCCAAATTTGGTTGAAATCGGTCAATGGGTTCAGAAGTTATGCTGGAACATACATACAAACATACATACAAACATACAAACATTGAGTTTTATATATATGGATGGATGGATGGATGGATGGATGGATGGATGGATGGATGGATGGATGGATGGATGGATGGATGGATGGATGGATGGATGGATGGATGGATGGATGGATGGATGGATGGATGGATGGATGGATGGATGGATGGATGGATGGATGGATGGATGGATGGATGGATGGATGGATGGATGGATGGATGGATGGATGGATGGATGGATGGATGGATGGATGGATGGATGGATGGATGGATGGATGGATGGATGGATGGATGGATGGATGGATGGATGGATGGATGGATGGATGGATGGATGGATGGATGGATGGATGGATGGATGGATGGATGGATGGATGGATGGATGGATGGATGGATGGATGGATGGATGGATGGATGGATGGATGGATGGATGGATGGATGGATGGATGGATGGATGGATGGATGGATGGATGGATGGATGGATGGATGGATGGATGGATGGATGGATGGATGGATGGATGGATGGATGGATGGATGGATGGATGGATGGATGGATGGATGGATGGATGGATGGATGGATGGATGGATGGATGGATGGATGGATGGATGGATGGATGGATGGATGGATGGATGGATGGATGGATGGATGGATGGATGGATGGATGGATGGATGGATGGATGGATGGATGGATGGATGGATGGATGGATGGATGGATGGATGGATGGATGGATGGATGGATGGATGGATGGATGGATGGATGGATGGATGGATGGATGGATGGATGGATGGATGGATGGATGGATGGATGGATGGATGGATGGATGGATGGATGGATGGATGGATGGATGGATGGATGGATGGATGGATGGATGGATGGATGGATGGATGGATGGATGGATGGATGGATGGATGGATGGATGGATGGATGGATGGATGGATGGATGGATGGATGGATGGATGGATGGATGGATGGATGGATGGATGGATGGATGGATGGATGGATGGATGGATGGATGGATGGATGGATGGATGGATGGATGGATGGATGGATGGATGGATGGATGGATGGATGGATGGATGGATGGATGGATGGATGGATGGATGGATGGATGGATGGATGGATGGATGGATGGATGGATGGATGGATGGATGGATGGATGGATGGATGGATGGATGGATGGATGGATGGATGGATGGATGGATGGATGGATGGATGGATGGATGGATGGATGGATGGATGGATGGATGGATGGATGGATGGATGGATGGATGGATGGATGGATGGATGGATGGATGGATGGATGGATGGATGGATGGATGGATGGATGGATGGATGGATGGATGGATGGATGGATGGATGGATGGATGGATGGATGGATGGATGGATGGATGGATGGATGGATGGATGGATGGATGGATGGATGGATGGATGGATGGATGGATGGATGGATGGATGGATGGATGGATGGATGGATGGATGGATGGATGGATGGATGGATGGATGGATGGATGGATGGATGGATGGATGGATGGATGGATGGATGGATGGATGGATGGATGGATGGATGGATGGATGGATGGATGGATGGATGGATGGATGGATGGATGGATGGATGGATGGATGGATGGATGGATGGATGGATGGATGGATGGATGGATGGATGGATGGATGGATGGATGGATGGATGGATGGATGGATGGATGGATGGATGGATGGATGGATGGATGGATGGATGGATGGATGGATGGATGGATGGATGGATGGATGGATGGATGGATGGATGGATGGATGGATGGATGGATGGATGGATGGATGGATGGATGGATGGATGGATGGATGGATGGATGGATGGATGGATGGATGGATGGATGGATGGATGGATGGATGGATGGATGGATGGATGGATGGATGGATGGATGGATGGATGGATGGATGGATGGATGGATGGATGGATGGATGGATGGATGATGGATGATTGCTAATTTATAATATTCTTATTCTTCTTTTTGACTACGTCTAAGGGGAAGACTCGGATACAGGGTGACAAATGAAAATTTCCAAATTCGAGACCGTCACGAAATCATGTAAGATTTTGAACTTTTAGGGCCTCTATCTTCCGATGGATTTTTGAGATTTATATATCAATCGACTCGGAAATTCTCTACCAATTTGTCAATTGCATTGTCAATTGCATTAGGTCATGAACGTTAAAATAGGGTATCGGATCATTTTGGCAGCACCCTCTTTTCTTGTCCGCAAGAGTCTCGTTTCGGCCGTCGACGTTCAGTGCGGTTGGCTTTTGGACTCTGCTTTTTGTGCGATGTTTCGCACAAAAGGTAGAACAATGCAATGGAGCCGGACCAGTGACCGCGGTCGAAACAAATGTAACAAAAATGCGTAATGTAGTGCATGGTGTATAAAAAGTGATGCAGAGGGGCACATTTATGCAGGCATGAGACGAACAATTGTTATCAATGCCAATGTCCTTGCTAGTAATGCAATCATCGCAATGTAATTGCACAAACATGTTTATAATAAAAAACGACTTTTGAAAAATGTTGAGTACTTTTTTTTGCAAACTGGCCGTTTTACATGTTTATTAAAAATTATGGTCTATGCAAGGTCAAGGTCTACTGGTCTCCGCAAAGTCAAGTGGAGGAGGGGGTAATCTTCTTTTTCTTCTACTGAATCGAGCGGCGTAAAAAATTGAATGCAGAGATTTTTCTGGCTGGGCAAGGTTCTTAAGATGGTTTCAGACCCCTCTCCTCTTTGGAACCTGGCTCCTTATACAAATGAAACACCAATTTCATCATAACTCAAGATCAAGCAAATGGAAACAAATCTGGCGTGTGGAGATTTTGGAAGGGAAGATATGTTTCTGTGGTGGTTTGCAACGCCTCTTCCTTCTGGAAAGGGGGGCTCCCATACAAATGAACCAAAAAAAATTTTTGTGCCCCTCAAATTGTTATTTTTGAGCAAAACAATCCGAAGGGCATATTATTAAAAAAATATTTATATCGGCCTAATAATATTTTGTCCAATCAAATGCGCGCCTGAATCAGAAGGATTTAACTTTGATTCAGGAAGTGTGAATGCACTTAAGATATTTTTATAATACGTGGGTGCAAACATGCGGTACTTATTGTACACGACAAAAGCTTCGGAACGCATACGTTCTTGAAACGGGCTATATGAGTTACAATTGAGCTAGGGGAACTGTTTCGATCTCCATCTCACTGTACATATATCCATCTCATCGCTAAACAAAGAAATACGGCACCAAATTCGTCGCTTCTTTTTGTTAACACGCGTGCTCACTGCTGAAAAAAATCACAAAAATAATAAACAAACCAAATTCCTTTCCATTGCTTTGTTTTTGATGGGATGGAAATAGGAGCTATGAGATGAAGTGGCGAACCGTTCCCCTATCACCTTCTTGCTCCCTGATTCAAAAGTCTTGCAATGATATTAATAAAATGGTTGCACGAATATTTTATCCATAGTGACATTCAGTGTTGGTAGAATCATACTCAAATCTGAATCATCGAGGTTTCATGCACGAGCTAACTCGCCTGCGATTCTGTAGGGGGAGCATCGCGCTTGAGTTTCTCGGCCAGAATCGTATCGCTTCGCTCACTCACCGAAAAATGATTTCGTTCTAAAAAGCGTCAAAACGCAATCGAGGCGTATGTTTTGTTTATATATGCAATTATTAGCCATTGTTTTAGACGAAAAACAGTTAATTCAATGCATTCAACAATGAAGAACACGTAAATATCATGCAATGATGCAAATTGCGATTCGAATCATGAGCAAATCTCTGGGCCATGATTCTGATGGGATTTGACTCACGCATGGCTTGAATCGCCGATGAGATTAGAGATTTTGAGATTTTTCCAACACTGGTGACACTGCCAGACAGGTAGAGTTAGATTGTAATAACACACACCCTCTTTTCCCGTCCGCAACGTTTACTACTCGCGCGCATCACAACCAAATTAATTGGGTTTTGGTACATGATTGACATTTTATGATTTCTAGTGATGCACGAAAAACAAGATATGCCTATGATTGGAATGTTTCTGAATAACAAATGTTGTAAGCGGAAAAGAGGATGCTCCCCTAGGGCTTCTTCTATTGAAATATTTCATCAAATGCTTCAAAACCCAAATGTAGGCAGTTCGGATCCAAGGAAGGCATCATTACTACTGAGGAATAAATCTAGAGTGCTTTGAAAATAGGTCGTATGTGCAAAAGAGAGTCTCTCTTTGGATCTATTCTCTTTCAATTATTACAAAACTTTACATAAGTTTACTTCGAATTTCTCGGCAGATATCCAAAGACAATAGCTTTGTCTATCATGCTGATGTGGAAATGTTGCAAAACATGCAAAACTAGCCGATATATTAGCGAAAGAGAGCGTGACCAAAGAGAATCTCTCGTTTGCACATACGACCTATTCTCAAAGCAATCTAGAAATTTGGGTTTTCATTGTAAATTTTTTAAACAATTGTCGTATCCAACAATTTTCATATCTTAAGATACAATTTTCATATAGATATTAATCCTTGAAAATTTTAGTAATATAATTGTCGATGTGCGATTTACCGTTAAATTCTTAAAAATCAGAAGCTGAACATTTGTCACAAATTTGCACGTTAGGATTTCTTCAAACAAATTGTTCGAACAAAACATAAATCAAATCATATGATATTTGATGCTTACAACAAACGACTTCCAAATTTTGTTAAATTCACCATATGTCTGCATGCTTTTAACATTGAGTGCATCGTAGTAACACGTGAAATCGAAGCTTCTTTGTTTGAACAACTTGTTTGAAGAAACCTCAGCGTGCAAATTTATGACAAATGTTCAGCTTCTGATTTTTAAGAATTTAACGGTAGATCACACATTGGCAATTATATTCCTCAAATTTCCAGGGAAAAAAGAGGAATAATAATATAATAAATTAGCAATCATTTGTCATGAATTCAAGAATTTTGTAGAACAACGACTTTTGGGGGAAACAGTATTTTATGCACTTAATGGCTTGAACATCACTTTTGACGTAGGACTTACGTCTCTCTTTTCTATACCGAGTGTCATTTCAAAATTTTTTAATCGGCCGCGTTACGCTGTGTTGAAAGATTTCAAACGTTAATAGCTTTTACCCTAGTGAACAGATTTCTGCAGTTAGCCCCTCAATCGACAGCTTTCAAGTATGCCTTTCATATTAATGCTTGATAATATCCGAAAACTTGTTTCAATAGGCCTAAAACTGTTTTCAAAGCAAAGCATTGAATTCACGAAAACCTATAAATATGGGTACCGCATCATTCTTGCATCATTCCATTACCACGTTCTGATTGGTGCAGACGTCGACGAATGAGCTCCTGCTAGGTCTGCTAAGAAGGCATAAAATAGCGCAGCGCGAATGTTTCCTCTCAATCTGACCGAAACAGGCAAAGCAATAACAGCATCGCATCGTCGGAATTTTTGAACAATTGCATCATCGTCTCAGCCACGCATTCGCAAACCTAAAGCCTTTTTATGAGCAAGGCAGAATCGTCAGCATTCTCAGGTCAGTATCATCGGCATTTTCAGCCCGGCATTGTCGAGAAGCCAACAGTAAGCGTGGCACGGCGGTGTGTGACGATAGAGTGTCGACGACAACACTACTGATTATGTTTTCTCGGCCGATGGCAGCAGCGGTTAAGCGTTTGGTATTCCTGCAGACATCGATTCATAATGTTTTAAACAATCATAAACTCCCAGTTGAACCGCTCAAGAGGAAATTTACATCTAACATTGTGAATGGATCTTTTCAGAACCACCAATATACACTAGGGTGGCTCAAAAAACACTTTTTAAAATTTTTTGATGGGCCGCCCTCTTATTCGGTTCTATTTGGTGCCCTGATGCTCTGGACAAAATTTCAGCCAAATCGGTCAACGTTTGGGCGGTGCTAAACTCGTTGGAAGTTTCTATGGACAAATGTATGCAGAAACATCCAAAAACAGTGATTTGCAGTTGGAAGGCACAATTTACGATCAAGAACAATGATACTCATTCAGTTCTTGTAGAATTAAATACAGAATGTTATGCTGAAAACCGCGAGAAGATTAGAGTTTATTACGCAAAGATATTAGCATTTTACTGGAGTGTTGTAGAGGTGAATTTATCTCTTTTCAAAGGTAAAAGAAACGAAATTTGCTCAAACCCCACTTCAGAGAAATGCTAATAACTTTTCCGGGCAAACTCTAATCTTCTCGCGGTTTTCTGCATAACATTCTGTATTAAATTATCTAAGATCTGAATGAGTATCATGGTTCTTGATCGTAAATTGTGCCTTCCAACTGCAAATCATTGTTTTTGGATGTTTCTGCATACATTTTTCCATATAAACATCCAACGAGTTTAGCACCGCCCAAACGTTGACCGATTTGGCTGAAATTTTGTCCAGAGCATCAGGGCACCAAATAGAACCGAATAAGAGGGCGGCCCATCAAAAAAATTGAAAAAAGTTTTTCCCATACTAATTTGAGCCACCCTAATATACACACTAAAGAGTTTTTCGCAATAGAATCATTTTGAAAATGTAAAACAATCAACTAATTAGAGAGCGTTTGCGTGACAATTTTATTAATTCGCGTTCATGGCGATGAATTGTTACAAAATTATGTCTTCCTCGCTCACGACAAAAGAAAATGCGTTTCTTATTCTAAGATTTCAACGAAAATTCTTGAAATTTCTCCATTAGAATTCCAAAAATTGTCACTGTTTTGAGTCTAAATATTTCAATTAAAAATTTGATTTATTTGTTGATGTGAATAGGTAAATAGCTACTGGATTTTGTGTAACTTTCAAACGTTGGTATAAAGCTTTTGAATATTCTTGGTTAACGTGATTTTGTGTTTCAGCAAGTATACTCTATTACCACTATTACCACTCTGGCTAATTTGAAGAGTTAACTCAGTAGCGTCGCGGTATCACAGAGGACAAGCAATGTAGTGAAGAGACATTGATAGGGATGCTTAAACGTATAATTCAATGTGCAGCATAACATGTCGAAATAATGTGCTAGAAATCATCACATGATCCCATTTTGGAATCTTAGTTTAAAAATGAAATGTTGAAAAATGTAATTAATATTTTCAAAAATTATAAAATTAGTGTAATATTTGCAATTATCGCACCCCTGGCAATCATTTTTAGGCGTTAATAATGTTTGGGCTGTTATCGCCGATTTTTTATACAAATTAGGTGACGTGAGAGATTTGGATATATTATACATCTTCAAAGGCATGGTCAAGTCAAGTCCTACGTCCACTTCGCGGTTATGTCACAGACATTACCCACTGTTCGTTTTTCATAGACAAAACGTGAACGGAACGAATCGCAATGTTCACAAGACTTGTAGAGCACACCAAAAGCTTCCGTATAGAAGTTGTTGCGATAGTTTTCGAATTTTATATCTTTTGTTAGATTTTTTCCAAAATTGAAAATGGCCCAAAAACACTAAATCGACTTGAGCCACCTCGAAATTTTATCCGAATCAGCTGAAAATTTGACAGGAGACTTATTTTAGCATAAGAATTGTGATTCTGGTCTGACCAGTTTAATTTTTGATACTTTTTGAAAACATGAAGAGGTCTAATAAACATGTCCGTCGAGTCAGGAGGCCTTCGCTGCTCGAACGTCAGAGAAATTAGAATCTTTGCTTCCTGATAGGCCCAGTCAATGCTTATACTTGCTCGTACTTGCTTCCACCTTGGAAACGGGTCGCACGAACGACAGTTAGCAAGGCAAAAGGACAGGGCCAAAGGTGCTGATTGAAAGAGATGGCGCCACAACATTTGTAGTAAAATAAATTTTCTTGTATGGACAAATCACCCGTTCTCACTAACTACGCATCACAGCGATATGTGACCTAGGTAGAAAAGCTACAAATATTTTTCTGATTTTTTATACCCTTATTGCAATTGCATTTTGCAACTTTAAACAATCAATGAGATCTGATTACAGCTCCATACTAAACTTAAGCGGTTTACTACATCTACAAATTTCTTTATGACTGCTCTCCACCTAGAGTGTATCAAAGTAACATTCATAGCTTACGCCATTCAACAACAGTTGAAATAACTGTATATGCAAAATCACATTGATATAAATACGCAGCATCGCCACCTCTCGTTTGATAGTGTCAATATCGCCATTTATACCAGCAGGTGTACTAGTGGTGTTGAAATGATTTGAAAGGGCCTCAAGCGGAATTTTAGCTAGAATGCCACTGGTCTCGTCCTATTGTTTTATCTGTAATGGACTGCAGGTGCTCATAGTTGCTAACCTTCTCGGGCGTATGCCCGAACGGGAACATCAGTAGCTGCGAGTACGAGTGCAGTGCGATGTAGGTCCGGATGCGTTCCTTCTGAGCGTTGTTCAAAATAAAATCAGCCAGCGCCTTTGGCTTCCGGTTCTAGTCGTAGCTGCACGGTTCCTCACTGGAACCGATCCCACCCCCCGCAGTTGCTGGCAAAGTTGGCGATTCTTGCGCCAAAGGCGATCACCCTCGAAGGAGAATTTTTAGCCATCCGGATTGATGGTTGGAAAGAAGAACCAATCGTATTTGGTAGCAAGTTCGGCAATTTTAGGATCAGTTGAGGTGATGAGCTTGTTAAAGATGAAGGTGGCAGTTGTGGGAGAGATCCATTCGCTTTATTGTCCGGTTGTCGGGAGAGTTTCACTCCCTTGATTCGACGTCATTCGTAGGTGTTTCCTAAAGTTATGACGGTTATGAAGGATTGCTTCTGAGCGATGTCATCCATCCATGCATAAATTGTTTCCAGGTGGAAATAGTTATTCCAGTCGAACTCAGAGGGTGCTGCTGTAGTGGGTTTGACATTTTCGCTTCGGCATCGATTCTGCTTTGAACGTTGTATTTCTACAAGAAAATTGTATTGGAATTGCATTTCTAACTGGGAATATACGGTCAAGGCTTACCAACACTCGCCCAAGATTTTTTTATGTACAGGTTATCCGACTTCGTCAGTAGATGGGAATAACCAACGCGGGGGGAAACATACATTTTCAGTGCAAAACGTAAACAAACGAGCATAAATTCCATACAAAAATCCAAGATGGCTGAGTTGGGGATATTGACAAGTCGGATAACCTGTACTTAAAAAAATCTTGCATTCGTTCTTTTAACCAGAAACCGATCCAGGAAATCTTCAAAGTAGGCAACCTTGTTAGCAGCGACCATGATGGCGATACAACGTTCTCTATTTCGACGCAATCGGAAAATGCGTTTATGTTCGAAGGAAGAATGTAAAATGATTCCAATTTGATCAAATTGAAGGTACGGGTACGATGTTTGCCTACCGGTCACCATGCTGATACTGCTTCGGGTCCGTTCTTATCGTGAAAAGTTGGATGATGTACGGTGAAGTTATCTATCGACGGGTTATCAACTTCAATGCAAATGAAAGTAAACATATGGGATTCTCTTATCTTTTGAGCTTACTGCTTTGTACGTTAGTTGGGGATAATAACTTACTGAATGATTTACAGGTAATCAAATCTCTTGCGTCTTGAATGAGGTTATTCTCTTGCAAACAAGATTGTCTAATTTTACATTTTTCACCACTGCAGATAGACTAACGCAAAATGAACTCCGTCAATAAATTATGACGATTGAGCGGGTCGCATAATGAACGCAAAATGAACTTTTGTTGGAGTGGACGGTCACTCACATGTTAAAATCCATCGGGTGAGTGAATTTGATGAACTCCTGCATTCAGGCGTGTTCATCCAAATGTAAACAGTGCATCTGAATTTATGATTACAGTAACGGTAAAAAATGACGACCCTTCTACAAATTTTTAAGTTTTGGTCATTTTTTGTCATTTCATTTTCTTCCTAAACTCTAAAATTGTTTGAAAATTCCAATTGAGGCCTCCAACCATTTCATGTAGAATAGATATTTCCCGCAAAACGTATATAATTCTTTATTGCTAAAACTAATCGATGTTCCACTCACACCAAATGAACCAACCTCGTAATCCTTTTCATCGAGTAATTTGGCGTCACTCGTTATTATATCTTGCCCCTGCGGAAAGTTAAATACATCGGATTGCAATTTATCTCACTAATACTATCAAATTCTTGTGTACACGGCTCTCTTTATCAAATGAACTTGCCAGCTGATTCGTTCATTTCACTACTACATCATCAAAATGTACTAAAATTATCCTCCCACCGTCGGTAAACATATTTTCGTTTATCATCTCAGCTGCGTATTATTCAATTCACTATCTTCAGTATCATTTTTGCTTCGTGAAGAACTGGTTGTGCTGCTGCCGGCTTCCGATTCCTCACCAAAATATGAGATTACTCAATCGACTGCTTCTGCTCGTCCCAGTAACCATCACCACGCTGCTCCTTGCCGCAGATTGTGATGGCTGTGCTGCTGCCGCCTCTTCTGCCGCATCCAACAAGGCTCGCTATGACTTCTTTCGCACCGGGTGCTGCTGGAAACCGAGGAGCAGATTCAGCTGATGCAACCGCTGGAGAACCGCAGCGATAGTTACACCTTCATGGCCCACGCACGGCACACCAACCAGAATCTGACCATTATGGTCACTCCGCAGAAGCTCGCTGAGCGGTTCGATTTTGGTAAGCAGATTCTATTGTAAATAGATAAGATTTCATTGAAGTGTGCAGTATATCCCAATCATCGAATGAACGCTGCCATCAGCGGAAAAGTAGAACCACAAAAATCCAACACGGCAAGGTATGACCAATGGAATTTAAAATGATTTTAAAATTTACAAACTGTTTTGACGTAAACTACGTCTAAGGGGAAGACTCGGATACAGGGTGACAAATGAAAATTTCCAAATTCGAGACCGTCACGAAATCATGTAAGATTTTGAATCTTAATAGCGTCTTTATATTCCGATGGATTTTCGAGATTTATATATACATCGATACGGAAATTCTCTACCAATTTGTCAATTATATTGAACTTTTGTGCTCTGCATGTTAAAATAGGGTATCGGAGCATTTTGGCAGCACCTCTTTTCTTGTCCGCAAGAGTCTCGTTTCGGCCGTCGCCGTTCAGTGCGGTTGGCTTTGGACTCTCCTTTTGTGCGGTGTTTCGCACAAAAGTAGAACAATGGAGCCGGACCAGTGACCGCGGTCGAAAGAAATGTAACAAAAATGCGTAATGTAGTGCATGGTGTATAAAAAGTGATGCAGATAGGGGCATGTTTGTGCAGGCATGAGACGATCAATTGTTATCAATGCCAATGCCCTTGCTAGTAATGCAATCAATTTATATTAAAAACGAACAGTGGGTAATGTCTATGACATAACCGCTAAGTGGACGTAGGACTTGACTTGACCATGCCTTCAAGATACATAATATGTCCAAATTTCTCACATCAACTATTTTGGATAAATAATCGGCGTTGCATACCATTCCTTGGCAAAATCTTCTCATCAAACCGACACAGAAATCAAATCTACCTCGAGCAAGAATCATCAAAAAAATTCAGGAAGTATCTGTCCGGTCACGAAAAATTAGCCTCGACAGTGGCAACCTTCCCACTGAAGGACTGCCTGAAATAAACCACAAGTTGGCTAAGCAGCGGATGTAGACTGTATCTCAGCCTTTCCACTGAAGGGCCTTCTAATCCGTGCGATAGCGACTGAAGGAGAACATTATTTTAACCCTTAGAGCCTTGAAAAGGCTGTTTGCTTCGACTAAGTGCAAAAAGTAAGAAAACGATCTTTTCAAATAACCGCGAATTTCTAGTGATGGTATAAAAAAGACTGAATGCTCTGCGAGCGAATGCACTTTTCTTTATACCTTATTTTAAATCTTCTCTGCTTCCCAATTAATGGGCCAATCAGCTAGTGTCTTATATCCCGCTTCTTTGGCAACCAAAGCGTCATCATCATCAACGCGTTCGAGAAGGGTTTCTTCTTTTTTACGCTTGTTGCTCGCTGCTGGCGTCTATTTCCTAACGGGACTTTTCGCTAGATACAGGCCAATAAGCCGGGCAAGCGAGCTTAGAATTGCAGTTCAGGTGGGAAGTACGGTGTTCTTTTCTGAGACAACATTGTTAGAAGTAGAAGGAAGGAAACACCCGGACATGGGATTTCGAGTGATAAGATTTAGAATTGGTAACATGGGACGATCATTCAGTCACGTTCGCTTTGTGTGCGGTCAGTAGCAAACAATGTTTATCTATATATTTTTTGACCAATGCCAAAAAACCCAACATTTGATGAAAAATCGATTGATAGTTTATTAATGTTTTAGCTGTAATCGGTGTTTTCTTTATCCAAATAAGATTAAGTGAGAGATTTGGACATCTTATGAATCTTTAAAGGCATGGTCAAGCGAAGTCCTTCGTCCACTTCGCGGTTAAATCAGAAAAAAATATCTACTGTTAGTTTTGACGCTATTTATGAAAATCACGCATAAAATTTTATCTCTAGAATATTGGATTTGGCACCCAAGTACAATTTCTATCCCGAAGGGTATTGAAAGCATTGATATTGATCTCTATTATTGGCTCTCGGAAGAACCGTTTGTTTTTTGGACATACATGCTGCATCATGTGGCTTTTCTTCAGCCTGTCTCGGCTCAGCATCGATGCCGGCCGGTCTCGGCTCGACTCTGCTGCTGCTGCCGGTATCTGCTCAGCATTGCTGCTTTGTCGGGTCTGTAGGGTGGACTGCTGATGTGCTGGCTAGGTTTCGGATGATGATGGTCGCTTCGATGGTGACGAGCCGAAAAAGCGGTCGGTGCAGACTTCATTCCCTATTAAAAGTGCTGTTCAATCAATGATGCAGTTGCTTCGCTTGTCCCGGTCAGAATGAAAGGAAAAAATCGCGTTGCGCTATTTTATGGCTTCTCGGCAGACCCAGCGGCTGCTCATTCGCTGGTGTCTGCACCAATCAGAACGTGGTAATGGAATGATGCAAGAATTATGCGGTACCCATATTTATAGGTTCCCTTGAGCTCAATGTTTTTCATTGAAAACAGTTTCATGCCTATTGAAACAAGTTTTTCGGGTCTTATCAAGCATGGACATGGAAGGCATACTTGAAATCTGTCGATTGAGGGGCTTACCGCAGAAATTCGTCCACTGAGACGAACGCTATTAACGTTTAAAATCTTTCAACACAGCGTAACGCGGTCGATTTGAATATTTTGAAATGACACCCGGTATAGTAAAGAGAGACGTAAGTCCTACGTCAAAAATACTCATCTCATACGAATAAAAACTGTTCATTTTAAATTGTTAGCGCAATAATTAATTTGCGGTTAAACACTTATTATTCCCCGTTGGCACCTGAAAACACTTCAACTGAATCCACACTCCCTCGATGAAAAATTCAACCGCACGACTTGAAAACCTTTACAATGTGTGAGAAGATGATTCTCTTGATTTAAGCTCTTTCCTTCCAATTAGGTTAACTTAAAATGGGCATTATGTATTTCATAAAATATCTTATGATTTCCTTCAAATCAACTTTGAACAAAATACCAAAAGGTGTCTTATGAAATTCGTTAATGCAACGAATGAACAACGTAAGTCACAATAATGAAATGTGAAGAGCTCAGTATGAAAAGCATGAGAGACTTATGTTTCAAAGATTTTCAACAATCTTGTAGATTCATAATTTCTGCCTTATGTATTTCGTATGTTCATTTGCCTGAGTGTATGCCACAAGATGTGTAGACAGCACGTATACTTGTATGTATATGTGATCACCGCACAAAATAAAAACATCGCACAAATAAAATCACTCATCAACGGCACTAACACATATTTATATTTTTTCTTCATGGTTATTATGACAATCCGGAATAATATCATTTCTTTCGCTTGCAATTTCTCACGAGATAAATCCGATTTCCGATAAACCCGCACCATCGCTACATTACACGACACTTGCTGCTTTCCTTCACCGCCACAGAACATATTAAACACTCCGAAAACACCATTCCTCCTGAAGTTTCACCAGTAATTCATTTGGAAGCTTCTCCAGTAATTTATTTGAAAGCTTCTCCAGGAAACCATCCGGAAGATCCTTCAGAAATTCCTTCAAGAATTCCGCTGGAAGGAATACCCGGAGAATCTTTCGGTGGAATTAATGAAGGAACTTCCGAAGGAATTCGTGCAGAAACCTCCACAGGAATTAATGGAAGAACCTCCGCAGGAAATTCTAGAGGAACCGTACAAGAAGTATCTCCGAAGGTTTATCCAGAATCTGCTCCGATATTAAATCTCTCCTCTGGGATATCTTCAGAAATTTTCTCCAAAAATTCTACTTGGACCTACTCCAAATATGGATCGATGGATACAAGAACTTCATAAACCACTTCAAAAACTTTTCTCAAGTTCCCTTTGATTTTTTTTTTCGAAATTCAAATGGAATTCTTCTAAACGCACCTCTCATCCATCTTCTTAGAATTCTACCGAAAATTCCTTCCTGGAGTTCTGCCAGATATTTCTTCAAAAGTTACTTCTGAGTTTGCTCCAAATTATTTCCTCAAAAATTCCTCCAAGAATTCTATTCGAAAATTGTTTGAGCAATTTCTAGAATTTATTCGTGCTAATCACCGCGAATTTATTAATCAATTAATCCATTAGATTGGCTTTTCTCGGTGATATCCTTTAGAATTTCCTCCAGGATTTCTTTTAGACATTTATGGAAGAGTTCCTTCAGAAACTCTTCCGGTTATTCCTTTAGAAACTGCTACTAAAATTCTTCCGAAAACTTTTCCAAAAACATCTCCGGAAATTCCTCTTAGAAATTATTGAAAGATATACTGCAACGGGAACTTTTCCAGAAACGATTAAATTCATTTGGCCACAGGAGTCTTAAAAAGTTCTGAGACTTTATGAAAGAAATTTCTTGATTGAATCCCTGGAGGACTGTTTGGATAAATTCATCGAATGAATTTTTGACGAAATATATGTATTTTCCAATAGACTTACTGGAGAAATTCTTTAAAAAATCCTCAAATAGTTGAAGTAAAATTTCTAGAATTTGAAGTATTCTTATAGAAATTTTCGGAGGTTTTCTACAAGCAATTCCTCAAACTCCTGAAGAACAATTCTCACATTCTGAAGCATTGATGGTGGAATTCTTAGAAAAAAATATGTTTATTTATTTATGTTTGTTTAATTTAGTTAGAAATCAGCTCCATGCTAGATACAGTTGTGGGTAGGATGCCATCCAACACTGAGAAAATTCTTTATATTGAATATATTTGTCGCACACATAAATTTTTGCAATTTGGCAACCCAAATATATACAATTTGTACCCACACATAAATTCAATAACTGCATATTAGAGACCACACATACATTTTATTTGATTATAGATTATATTTGTACTTCGCGTGGAGAGTGGTTATGTGTGCACTAATTAGAATCATGAATTAAATTAATGGATTTTTGCCAATAAAAATGTGTGGAATTTTTGCAGTGAATGATTTCGAAATAAAGACTTTATCGGAAATTAATAAGAATAAATTCTCTATATGTACTTGGAAGTAGATTGTACATGCCATATAAACTTGACTTAAAATGCGTATTATCGGCAAGAACTAGATAAAACTTTTGAAAAAATTTACGAAACCCTACTGCTTTAATATTCTTCAATAATCATCGGCGTGGAAAAAACATACTCGGCGGCGTGGTCAATTTTCAAACGGCGACGCGCCGATTCATTTTTGACGGCGGCGGCGCAAGAAAATCGTCAGCGGCGGCGGCGTGGCGCGGCAGCACACAGGTCTATGCAGGATTTGTTCCAACTCATGTGAAGGATTTGTTCCAAATCCTGTGGAAGATTCGCTTCAAATCTTGTGAAGGATTTGTTTCAAATCCTGTGAAGGATTTGCTCCAAATCCTGTGAAGGATTTGTTCCAAATCCTGTGAAAGATTTGTTCTTGGGAAGGATTCGTTCCAAATCCAGTGAGAGAATTGTTCCAAACCCTGTGAAGGATTTGTTCCAAGCTCTGTGGAGGGTTTGTTTCAAATCTTGTGGAGAATTTCTTCTATATTCTGTAGAGTATTTGTTCCAAATCCCGTGGGAGATTTGTTCCTGATCCTGTGAAAGGTTTGTTCCAAATCCTGTGGAAGATTTGTTTCAAGTCCTGTGTGTAGTGTTTCGGCCGTTTCGGAATACCGTAATAAATTGTACACGCGTCTGTCTCCGATCGTAGGTAAAAACATACTCACTTTATTCTGTCAACAAGGTCAGTTACAAGCAAAGGTATCGACATCGATACTGTCAAGGTATTTTATAGTTCAGGTAAATTATATTCAAGATTTATACATATGTAAAGGAAATCAAGATTACATGGTCGACACTACATTCCTATTTTTCTTCAAACTAAATAAGATTATTGACTTTGTAGTCTTTCAAATAAAACGGATGCTTCACTTCTCTTTTTGGACGCTGTTTCAATTCGTCTTTAGGGATCGGAGGGTTGATTGGAATATGATCTTGGTCGTTCACCTTAGCAGTTTCTGATCGGCTTAATTCACTCTTGCCGGGTGTAGTGTTTGACGACGTCAGCTTCAAATTGTCGTATTGGTCCGCCGAATTCGTGATCTCCTCTGGGGTGTCAATAGTGAGGTTGTCATCTGAAAAGATCTTTTTAAGATGAGATACATTTCGGTGAATAAACTTTCCGCTTTCTTTTGACTTCAATGTCACATCTGAACCGTTACGAGAAACAACAATGTATTCTTCAGGGTCGAATGTAGTAGACAATTTGTTTTCTCTCTGCATACGTTTTGTCACCACCACATCACCTTCCTGTAGATCATTTGGTTTGGCGGATCGTCGGTTATCTGCGTATTCAGCTCCTTTCGTTTTCTGCAAATAGTCACGATCTTGGATCTCCTCGAGAATTTTTGTACCTTTAATCAGAAGTCCTGGAAGCTTATCCTTGAGTTTCCTTCCAAACATCAGGAGAGAGGGTGCCACACCGGTTGTTGAATGTGGTGTCGAGTTATGCATAAGAATAAATGTCCTCAGGTCCCATTGCCAATCCGATCCCGACGTTTCCTGGCTAATCTTTAACCTTTTTCCAATGGAACGGTTGATTCTCTCCACCTCCCCATTAGCTTGAGGCCAGTATGGAGTCGTTTTCTTATGCTCAATGCCGAATTGTTTGCAAAATCCTTGAAGTTCGTTGCTGATAAACTGTGGTCCATTATCGGTTTTTATTGACTCCGGCATGCCGAAACGGCAAAACATTTCGTGCAATGCCTTAACAGTCATGCTTGCAGTAATTTGTCGCATGATGACCACTTCCGTAAACCGACTGAAATAGTCGACAATTACAAGCAAATTATGGCCAGATGGTAAAGGACCCACGAAATCAATTGCAAGATCCATCCAGGCTTTGTCCGGCAATTTTGTTCGGATCATCGGCTCAGGTGGATTCAATGATGATACAAGAGTACACTGTTTACATTTCTTCACGTATGATTCGACTTCGGTGTCCATTTGTGGCCACCAAACCTTTTGTCGCAGCCTTCTCTTCATCACCACTATACCTGGATGCGATTCATGGGCGATGTCTAGAATTTTCGACTTCAGCTGTGCCGGAATTACCAGCCTGTCTCCTCTCAGAAGAAGGTTCCCCACTCGACAAAGTTCCGATCTAAACGGTCTAAAGTCCTTATCAATCTCATTCCATAACCCACTTTCCAAACAGTTTAGGACGTTTTGTAGTCCACTGTCCTTTGATGTTTCTTCTTCAACTTCATGTACTGATATGGCGTTTGGAATTCCAGCTGCAGCTAATTGTAGAATACAGTTTTCATCTGTAATACTGAAAGGTACTGGTTCCATTACTGACAACCTGGAGAGTGCATCAGCCAAATTGTGTTTCCCAGGTTGATAAATGACGTCAAAGTCATAAGTTTGCAGGCGTAGAACCCAGCGTTCAATTCTGGCACAGGGCTTGGATCTCTCTTTGAACAGAAAAAGCAGCGGTTTGCAGTCGGTCACTAATTGGAATCGTTTGCCTAGCAAGTATAGTTGAAACCTGTCGACTGCCCAAACCAAAGAAAGGGCTTCTTTTTCAGTTTGGAAATATTTTTGTTCGACAACAGTTAGAGCTTTGCTCGCAAACGATATAATTCGTCTATGTCCATCGGATCCTTGCTGCAACAAAACAGCTCCTAGACCTGTGGGACTTGCATCGGCCATTACAATGCAAAAATCCTTAGGATCATAATATCCGAGAAAATCCGTTTCGGTTACCGCTTTCTTGATCCCTTCAAATGCATCGGAATGATGCGGTTTCCAAACAAATTTTTCATCCATACGTAATAGTTTTCGCAATGGTTCGGTTTTGTCGGCCAAACAAGGTATAAATCGACCCACATATGTGATTAGCCCCAGAAAACTACGCAGTTCTGACAAGTTTCTTGGAGCTCTGAAAGCTTTGATAGCTTCAATTCTGTTCTCTGTTGGGCGGATACCGGTATTGGACAACGTGTGACCCACAAACTCTATTTGCGGAGCATTGAACACGCATTTTTCTTCATTTAGCAGTATGCCGTATTCTGTCAGGCGAGTCAAAAGAGCATGTAGTCTGTCATCATGCTCCTTTTGAGTTCGCCCCGTAACCATTACATCGTCCAAATAAACGACCACGCCATCCAAACCAGCTACGATGGACTCCATCACTTTTTGGAATAACTCCGGTGCGCAACTAATGCCGAACATTAGTCTCTTGTATCTAAACAGAAGAAAAATAGCTCTTCTTATGGAATTGAACACAATTTGTAGAAAACAAAAAAACTGAAGAATACATTTTATTTTACTCTTTTAGTTCGGTCAGATATGCTTTACCTGTACAATCCCTGCTTAGTTATGAAAGTAGTTATATCCCTCGAACGTTCGGAGATCTCTACCTGGTGATACGCCTCACGTATGTCTAATTTGGAGAACCGTTCTGCCCCATGGATGCTACCGAATAGTTCCTCAATTATTGGTAGCGGATGCGTCTCCCGAATGACCGCTTTGTTAGCACGGCGCATATCGACACATAGACGAATCTCCCCATTATCCTTCAAAATAGGAACAATAGGTGATACCCAAGCTGAAGGTTGGTGGACACGCTCGATAATATCTTGATCGAGCAGATATCGGAGCTTCGCTGTGATCTTGTCTTCTAGAGCGAACGGGGCTCGCCGGTATGATTGTTGAACAGGCTGGATATTAGGGTCCACAGGAATTTCTACGAGTACTCCTTTAATCTTGGGGAACGTTGTCGGCGTCTCTTGCAGCGAACCAACATTATAGCCAATCTTTAGCACTTTGAGCTTTTTAGCCGTTTCGTCACCAAGCAAGCTTTGCGTTCCATTTTCAGCAATGTAGAATGTCGCATCCACCTTGTTATTATCTGCCTCTATCTCTGCTACGAACATTCCAGTCATACGTAGTGGAGCATCCGAGCCGTAGGCTTTAAACGAACGATCGACGTGAGTACTGTACTCCAGCTTTGCTCCGTATCTTTGAAGCATTTTCCAAGTATGAAGATCTATAATATTTGCCGCTGCACCAGAGTCTATTGTCATAACGGTTTCAATGCCTCCCACCTTGAACCGGAATACATTTCCTCCCATAACGAAGCAAATTTCTTGTTCTCCTCCCGTCATCTCTTTTTCGCCGTAGGTATTTCGCTTCTCAGCAGATTCAGCCACTGTCTTAATACGTTTGGCTGGAGCCGAATATTGCATTGGTTCCTCGTTAATCCTCTTCGTGCACCATTTTGCAAAATGGCCATATGTTCGACACTTGAGGCACTGCGCATCACGAGCAATACAAGCTGAGCTGCCTTTGCGGTGTCCTCGACGACCACACGCAAAGCAAATCCTAGTATCGGTATTTTGTCGAGAACTTCCGGATGTTCCAATCTGCTGCTGATTATCGGGGTTGCTCCAATGGTGTTTGACTTCTGGTCTGAATCCTGGTTGATTATAGGTGTTCCATCGCCGAAATTGTCCTTGCTGATTGAAACCGCGTTGTGAGGTTGTCTTGAATGGAATTCCAGAAGGCTGTGGGGATTGTCGGTTTATCTTATTCACGATCGACAAAGATCTTCCATCCTCTTTTGAAGTCAATTCCTTACATTGTTGTTCGACATCTTCTATTGTCTTGCCGATAGCTACCACTTCATCAAGAGATCGATCTTTTTCCAGGATTTTCTTTCGAAGTGCTGAAGAAAGACATTTCTCAGCTATTTGATCGATAATCATGGTTTCCATGACCGAACTTCCATCCTGATCAAAATCGCAACGATTCGCTTGGACGCGCAGCCTCATAACGAAGTCTCCGAACCGCTCTCCTTGCTGTTGCGAAATCTGGCGAAATACGTGTCTCTCATACGTGCGCCGGCGACATGGTTGAAAATGAGAATCCAACTGCTGGACGGCTACATCGTAGAATGGTGGGTCTGGAGCAACATGTGGAACCTCGTGTATTCCCGGCAAATTGTCAAAAATGTCCTGTAGGTCTGGTCCTCCCAGGTGCAACAGATGATTTCGTTTTTCTCGTTGACCTGTGATTCCACTGGCAGCCAAATAGTACTCCAGGCTTCGTTTCCACTTACGCCACTCCGTTGCCAACTGAGATTGGTCAACCTTGGTGTCGAACTGTTTGATTGGTCTAGCCGATTCCATCTCTATAAAAATAGTTTTTTTTTTTAAAGCAATTTCATCCCAAATGATAGTTTATTTCTTTTTATTTTGTCTTCGATAGTGCATTATTCCAACTGTATCGCAAAACAATAACGAATAACAATAACAATACATTGTCTTCAATATTGATAAAAGTGTTTTAGTCATGCTTGCTTGCTCGTTTCACATTTATTTCAAATTTACTACTACAAACCATTAGTGTCTATTCCACCACCACCCTATCCAAAGAAAATAAAATCAAACTATTTCAGCATTTCCCAATAACAATGCAAGAGTGAGTTTTTATTTAATTCAGTAAACTCCTTTATGAACACCATCAATTTCACTAAGTATTATTGTAACGCTTCACGTATTGTCAAACTACTGTATGTCCAAAAATAATTAGCATGAGGCTCGAAATCAGAATCATATCTACAATCAATTAACATCGTTTCTATCCACTCGTCAGGTTTGGTATAAGTTTCAACTTTAAAACATTAATACAGGTGAATCCAGAACGCGGCTCATTTCACCCATACAAGGATCAGGCGCTCGGCCTATAAACATTAAACATCACATTTAACATCGTTCCATTCTGATAATCGTACCTTCCTGGTGAATCCGGAATTCATCCCATTTCACCTGAAGTTTTTTTTTTTTTTTTTTTTTTTTTTAACTTTTCTTTAGTAGAGAATCCGGCCTTCAGCCCATGACTCATAACCATTCAAATTTTCATGTTAGTCTATTTCTTAGCTATGTACTGAACTGTGTGACTCAGAATCTCGCCACATTTCACCTTAACTCTTGCAATCATTTATAGTTTGAGAATCCGGCTCTCGGCCCATGACTCAAAATCAGTTAAATTTCTGCATTTAATATAGCTCTTACCTTCGAAATCTGGTGAACACGAATCTTGTCTCACTCCATCGAAAATGTTCCATTTTCGATTTTCGAATATCCGTTAGACATGGATGAAAATTATTGTAGACTTACCCTTTCATCAGTGTCTTACATCATATCATCAATCCTATTAATTATCCATCTCACTTTGTCATGTAGCACAATTTTTCTTTGTATTTTTCGATATTAGAAGCCATTACCAGTTTTACATACATTAACCTTTCGCCCACTCTTTTACTGCCAGTGATTTCAATATTCACCAGTATTTACTTGTTCGGTTATCCGTCACCTCTTCGGTCTTATGCTACGTACACACCAGTCAAACAGTTCGACGAACATTGACTCCACCCCCAAGAAAACGCTTCGGTTGCTGCTTTGTTGGAACGTGTGTGAAGTTGTTCGAACAACCATTTGACAGTTGGCGGCTCGGTTGGAAAAAATTAAAACGGTTTGATTTTGGTTTGAGTTGTCGGGGGTGGAGTCAAGGTTCGCCGAACATGTTTGAGCATTTGTAGTGAAGTTGCACAAACCCCCATATATTTTTTGATGGTTGGTGCTCGAGATGGTGCTTCGGTCGTTCGTGTGTGATATTGTTGGTCGAATAAATTGATTGTTCGTGTCGGTGTTGATAAAAATTGATGAATGTTTGAATAAACGGGAGGTGGAGTCAATGTTGGTCGAACTGCTTGACCGTGTGTACGTTCCATTACACTCACTACGTCATTCCAAATAATTCCAATAGTTTTGGTCCAGTCTTTACTCTGGTAAACATAAACTATAACGAACAAAAGCCGGCTCAGCAACACTAACACAGGTACAAATAACAATATCTTCTCATTTTATTTCCATTTACGTTGTACCGTTTCTCTGTAATCAACTTCTCCCGTTTTTCTTTCTCATAGGTGTATGTTAGCTCATCACCGACCACATTATCTTCGAACCAATACTAATACATATTCCAAAATTCACTCTCACCTATGTATTATCGAAGCCACAATGTATGTGATAACGACACCAACACAAAACCCTCACGCTCTTCTTTGTTGAGATCAGCTTGAAGATTAACCTGTCTCGACTTCCGGCATCTTTCCAAAAGTGAAGACGCCATTTTATTTTTCTTTCCAGTTAAACACATTTTTTTTCACCCAATTTCTGCGCATCACATCTTGCCTCAGAAACACGCACTTTGTAGAATAATGCGTCTCGAAGACAAAAATAAACCATGTTCTCCCTTTTGTATTATTTCACCTACCGCTTCAACACAAAACAAACCCAAAACTGTTGCTTAACAATTTATCTAATTAATCACAATAACTGCCACAAAACTGAACGAATTTCCCTTCGTCGCCAATGTAGTGTTTCGGCCGTTTCGGAATACCGTAATAAATTGTACACGCGTCTGACTCCGATCGTAGGTAAAAACATACTCACTTTATTCTGTCAACAAGGTCAGTTACAAGCAAAGGTATCGACATCGATACTGTCAAGGTATTTTATAGTTCAGGTAAATTATATTCAAGATTTATACATATGTAAAGGAAATCAAAATTACATGGTCGACACTACACTGTGGAGGATTCTTTTAAGGATTCAATCCAAATTCTGTTATATTTGTTGCAAATCCTGTGAAGCGTTTGTTTCAAATCATGAGGAGGATTTTTTGCAAATCCTTCGTGTGCAAGATTTGTTCCAAATACTGTGATGCTTTTTTTCCAAATCCTGTGGAGAATTTGTTGCATAGCATAGCATAGTTACGGTGTACTTCGTAGATTGGACACTAGTGATACTCATGCTTTTTTTTTAAATCCTTATTCAGATTGCTATCAGAAATCAAGGTGGGTGTTGTCCTTGAATTCAATCTAGGATAAAAATCATAAAAGCATGAGGATTACTACTCCTGATCACGCCCATCTCCACCGTAACTTGGGAGATGAAGGAAGTGTTGATGTAGTACTTACTTAACGAGACGCCCCCGACTCAGCGACACCCTCATAAGTACCACTGAGTTGGATATTGGGGAAGGTATTCGTTGGGTCAGGATTTGTCTGTAGCTGACAATGTGACCGTGGTAGATCTTACACCGTAACACACCACGCAAAGGTGTCTTCCCAGAGTTACGGGACATCCTGTGGAGGATTTGTTGCAAAACAGAAACTTAAAACAATTCGATAAAGTTCAAACGATCCTCCTTTAAAAATTCTGAAGAATTCTTACTTTCCTCTGGAATTCCAAATTAAAAATGCCGTGAGTATTTCGAAGATTTTTCTGGGGAAATTCAAAAGATTTCTTTGTGGTGTTTTTTCAGTAAGCAGAGCGACCGGCCGTTCCGCGAAAATTAGTTCTGCTTTGTGCGGAAAGCAATACGATCGGCTGGTCACCAAAATTGTGTGCTGCTTGGTGCGGGTGAGTAAATTAATAAGAAAGTGAAAATTTGTTGCTTGTCCAGTCGTATTTCTCCAGTAAGTGATACAGTGTTCGGTGGCTCATGAGTTTGCACTAGCCATAGAGTAAGCGTTGTGCAGTGCGTGATTTAGTCGTCGCGAAGTAGTTAAGATATAGAATCAGTCTTCGGGAAAATACGTAAGACACGCGTTGCTTTTCCGTCTTTGTATCATCATGAATATGGCGTCGTTCAAAAGAAATAATTAGTCGCTTACCAAGGCGATTTCCAATGTATTTCCTTCCCAACTAACATACTATTACTTTCCAGTGCGCTCATGGAGATGCAGAGGATTCCTCGGTCTCTTGTAGCAATGAGTGTCGAACTATTTTTCCTCCCCTTATCCTAATTGACTGTGAGGACATGGCCGGCAGCGTTATTGGTCTTGAACTAAAGAAACTCCGGAGTATGTACAGCGAGAATAGCTTTCTAGTCCCGAGAAAATTATTCAATTAGTGAGCTGTGCATTATTTGTTTTTTTCTCGGCCAATCACGAGAAGCAACTACGATGGGTACATTCAATCAAGCTAAGCTTAGCTAAGAAATTCAAAAGATTATATTGTAAGACGAGTTAGTAGCATCCCATTTAATTTGTAGCTTTACAGATACTTATTTTGACTTCAACAGGGCTGTCTTCAGTGTCTCATATCTGACTAGACGTATTCAAATTATGCGGATACGGAAACAATCCAATTCATTTTTTTATATGAGAAGATATGTGCATTGCTTTTACAAAACTATTTCTTCTTTTACAGTTGTACAACATCCAGGAACTGATCGACAAGGAAGACTTCACCAACAAGCCGAGAGAAACTGACCCGAAACAGTTTGACTGGCAACACTATTTCCATCTGGAAACAAACCATAAATAGCTCGATTTGCAAGTATCCAACTTTCCAACCATCCTCCAATCGGTTACGCTTCAGGCAAGCTACGAGCGCAACCCGATCAAGGGAGTGAAATTATCCAAAAAAATCCGGCGACACTGCCGTTTTCGTGGAGTGCGGAATTCACGCCCGCGAATGGATCTGCCCCGCTCTGTGCACCTACATTCTAAATCGACTGCTCACGTCCACCGTGCGCAAAACTATGACGATCTACAGATGATCGGTAAACGTGGCTCGGAGGCGATTTGTCGCACACTCGGGAAGGAGTACGTGTCGGGGGTGATGGTCGAGACCATCTTCAGCGTGTGGCATTTACGTTCGATTTGAGAGGGCATCCGGATAATACGAACATGTTTATTCTGCCGGCGGAGGAGATCCTATCAATTGGAAAGGAAACGTTGGCCGCTTATGTGGCCATGCTTAAGACCGCCCGCGAATTGGGGTACTATGGAGCTGCAGAAGGGCAGAAAGGTGCATTGCGAATGGAAATCGATTAGCCATTATTAGTAGATTTTGTCATCAAGTTCCTTAGAAATGAATTACTAGTTATATTGTTTGAAGGATAAATAAATTACCATCAAGTTCAAGTGATTATGATATCATTGCTTAGGGTTAACATTTGATCCAAGCAGACCTAATCAATAAAATGCAGTTTTACCTTAGATTTAGATTATTTAAGCAGTAAATAGATCCGCTTTTGACCTCGTTCATATTTTCTATACCAGTATACACTTTCCAATTGGGGAAATCTGAAATCGCTACGAGAATATTTCCCAGCCTTCCATAGTAACATTTTGGTTTTGTGCTGGTTTTATAACACTCTTGTAAAGTAAATTATGGTCTACGTGAAAAAGCAAACTGCTTCAGGTTCTACTCTCTGTTAATCGATGAAACCATCGATTTGAAAAACACGGGTAAGCCAGCTGTCTTTATAGGGGAATTGATGATCCCCCTTAAATCTCAGGAATTATCAGCTTTGATTCCAAAGAAAAAACAATGATGGAAGCTGTCATGATCTGTATGAAGGAGCTTAAACTTTCCTTTAACTATTTTAGCGGCCTCACAACTGATGGAGCACCAGCAAAAATGGAAAAGAACACTGGCGCTGTGACACTTCTAAGAAAGGAAATGCAAAGGTATGACGATATTATTCTTCCACATTGCATTATTTACCAAGAAAATCTGTGTGCGAGAACGATCAATAATTCTAAAATAACAACGCTCTTCATCAAGACAATCAAGTTGATCAAGGTGGGGGGACTCAACCAACGCCAATTTCAAATGATGTCGACGGAAATGGAAGCAGAATACAGAAATTGGCTGTGTTATTGCGAAGTTTGTTGACTAAGTCGTGGTACCATGCTTGAAAGATTCTATTTTCTTTAAGAGGAGTTGGCGCTATTTTTACGAGATAAAGGAAACCAGTACCCGTGCTGAATGATTCTGAATGGGTGTGTGATTCAGCTTTTCTACTGGATATAACAATACCATCCACTGGATATATCCAAACATGTTAATATATAGTTGCTTATGGATGTGGCTTTCTCAGTCTGAGGATAATCAAAACGGCTAGATTTTGACATTACTTGAAATTACTTAATTTCAAAATCTAGCCGTTTTGATTATCCTCAGACTGAGAAAGCCACATCCATAAGCAACTTTAATTCCAGTCAACAATTAACAATTAATATATAGTTTGTTTTCCAATATTAACGTTTTTGGAGAAAAAAAACCTTACATTTTGGCACAGTCAAATTGTTGCTGCAAAGTTGGGATATTTTCCTCGTCTTGCTGAAAACAGTTCATGCAAATCTGGTGGTACGAAGTACAATTAATTGATTTTGGATAACGCAGTATTGAGACAAATTTGCATTTTCTCAACACCGTTCGCTCTTCGTGTGAATAGTGTACCTGGAATGTTTCAGATGGAAATTATTGACCTCCGATTCAACGACTAGCTCAAGGAGCAAACATCATTCATAAATTTCTATAGCGACTATGTGAATGAAGAAAGTTTCCCTGCTCCTCGCCAGCATGCTATGAAAATGTTTTCTCTTCGGAAGCAAATAGGTATCTGTGTGAAGAGCTCTTTTCAAGAATGAAAGCAATAAAAAGTGATAATCGTTCCTCATAATCTGACGAAACCATGGAATTTTTCGTGCGAACTGCGGTTCACAACAATAAGTCTCGGGTATTGAGATTGCCAATAATTACAGGTTTGCCAAAAGAAAATCAACCCGTTTTGTAAAAAAAGCAAATGAAGAAGAACATTTAGCTCCATGTTAATTCACCGAGTATAGAAGCGGTTACCCCGGAAATCACGATTTTGACGTAGGACTTACGTCGTGTTGAAAGAATTTAAACGTTATTGGCATTCATCGCAGCGAACGAATTTCTAGTGAGACTCCTGGGGGGAAGAGCCGTTTTGCCGAATGCCATTTGGCCGAATAGGTCATTTGGGCGAATGCGTCATTTGACGTCTCACATCTCACTGTGAAAAGTGGAAATAAGAAGTTAGAAGCGATGAGTGAGAAATGTGGTCTCCATTCTCACTTTGCTCTTCTCACTTTACGCAGTGAGAAGTGAGAAATGAGCGGTGAGACGTTAGAAATGAGGTTGTGAGGAGTGAAACGTCCCACTTATCACTCATTTCTTACATTCTTCGCAATTTGCCCTTATGGCTGAAAAAGCCATTTGGTTGAAAAGGTCATTTGGCCGAATAGTTATGTTCAGGGAATCAATATTCGAGTAACGCCAAACAATATACCCTTTGTCGTCAACAGAGTTTGTTACTGACAAACGCACCTCGCAACAAGCCTTGATCAGAACCCAAACACAACATGACAAGAATCATTTGCCGTGCATGTTCTGATATTTCTGAGAATACGCTGCTAATTTAGTAATCATAGTTAGATTCTCAAATATTTCCATAAAAGCAGAAGCTGTGATAGCATAAACACGAAATAAGCTGTAGAGATAATGCAGAATAACGGGATGAAAAGTTAGCAACAAAATTGTCTTCTTTTTTGTTGCTGACAAAAAATTTCGGATCTTTGTCAATATTATCTCCGACAAAAACAAAGCTTTGTCGTTAGTTCTCTTTGTCGCTTGTTTCGCTTGCGCATAGAAGAAAAATTGATTCCCTGGTTATGTTACTACTAGAATAGTCAAGTTGAAGGTATAGCAATATACCATAGAAATGGGAACGGTATGGAAGTCCATTTCCAGTTCTAGCGATTGGTAGAACATGAGAAATATAGAGAAATATAAAAAGTAGGAGAATGGAACGGACTTGGAATTGAACCCACGACCTCCTGCGTATGAGGCAGAAGCAGTAGCCATATGTCTACCAACCCGAGCAAAGTCTGAAAACATAATGAGAGCAGATAGAAAACATATTTTGATATTGATATCAAATTGAACCCTTAATTTGTTTTCAAATATGAATAATTATGACTGATTACATACTTTGATCTCATTTTGCTGTTGATTTCTAAATTGTATGATCTGACATCAAACTGTGTACTTATTTTGTTATCGGAACAGATATCAAAATTAGTTTTCGGTTTGCTCTCATCGATAGCAGAAATAGTTTTCGATTTGATGTCACAGTAAGATTTTTCTGCTTTACTTTTTGTTATTATAACCGTTAAAACGACCAAAAAGATATCAAATTAAGTAATCATATTCGGCGATTTCACAACATCAAAACAAGTTATCGATTTGCTCTCAAGCTTTGCTCGGGAAGCCCGTTCGGCAGGTATTTCCGTCCATCGTCGTAGGGGCTAAAATCCACGAAACCAACTTTACAAATATTGCATTACAATTTAATAATTGTTGATTTTTAAATATAAAAATGCACTGTTTGAATTTTCTGAACCGTGGAAATAAAAATTGAGGGTGTATTTCGGTGATAAAAATCAGAAGGGTTGTGTATAAGACACGACAGTAAGGTAGACGTTGGACAACGTAAGGATATTATTGCATTACATTACGCATTGTAGTTTATTATGGTTTTGATTTTAGTGTTAAATAAAGTATTATTGTTTTGTTGGTTTAAATATGAGTATGGTTAAAGCATGAGCATCTGAGACACATTGTGATCAAACATGTTGTGGATTGTGGATTATTCACATCACAATTAGGTTGATCTTTATTTCTTATAATAAAGATCGATTTCCTCACATGCCAACAGCATCCGAGATACATTTAGCTTGGTGTCGCTGAGGAAATGAAGCGGATTAGAACTGATCTGTTAAACCGAAAGGCCCTTTTCAGGACCACAATAATCACCAGAAGAGGGTTATTACCGACTTGATTTTTACTCTTTGTTCGAACTGTTTGAAAAGAACCTAGAAGAACCTAGAAGAAGAATTATTTTGACACGCGCTCGTGATTTTACAACCGACGACAACATTCTGCTGTCGCCAAGCGATTATGATTTGCACTTTAATCAAAAATTAATCTCAGCTAAACCTTCGCTTCCCCAAAATTGTGATCCTGAAAATCGATTTACTTTCAAGACCTACCCAATCACAACTGCAACAAAACCAAATAAATATCTTGAGAAAATTGCATTTGGCTGCCACTGATGCCATCCATGTGAATAAGTATTTGTAGCATCTTCCCCCGACGCGCCTCTCCCTCGTGATACTGCTACGGACGGCAACTTTCTTGCGTCGCAAAGCGGTTAATTTGCACTTTGAACAAAATTCTTCACACAACCTCTTTCCTTGTATAAAATGGTGGGTCTGAGAAGAACCGATTAGGACGACGGGACTGGGACCGCTATTCGCTATCCACGACATTTGAAATGAAATGCTACGCGCCTGGAGGAAAGCAATTTTCTTATAATCAATAAAGGAGGCCCATTAGACCCGCCTCTTTGTTGATTGGTATGAGTGCAAATATTGGGTAACTGTACTGCCCTTCTTCTTCTCTCTTCTTCTTCATTGGCATTGCATCCCCCACTGGGACATTGCCGCCTCGCAGCTTAGTGTTCAATTAGCACTTCACAGTTATTAACTGCGAGGTTTCTAAGCCAAGTTACCATTTCTGCATTCGTATATCATGAGGCTAACACGATGATACTTTTATGCCCAAGGAAGTCGAGACAATTTCCAATCCGAAAATTGTCTAGACCGGCACCGGGAATCGAACCCAGCCACCCTCAGCATGGTCTTGCTTTGTCGCCGCGCATCTTACCGCACGGCTAAGGAGGGTCCTACTGTACTGCCCATGATTGCATATTTGTAACACTCGCATTTTTGTTTATTTTGTAAAAGGCCTGTGAATCGTTCTGAAATCTCAATTAACTGCATCTAATCCTACAACAGTAAAATAGGCTTTACTATCTTGCTTATCTGTGGTAAGCTGGAAATAATTCAGTTTGTGGGAAGGATTGACAAACGATTTACAAAATCAACCAAAAAACAAATGTTACAAATATGCGATCATGGGCAGTGTAACACTCACCAGAGGGGCGTGGCTACAGGATTAACTTTATTGATTACAAGAAGCAGCTTCTCCACGCGCGAGCCATTTCGGCTAGCAGACACGCTTCTAAGTTCGAGACAGCAGCACGTACGGACGTGATTTTTGCTCGCGCTTTTTTTCCAAGTGTATTTTCTCGTTCATTCGATGTTTACGTTTTTGCTTCGTCGCGTTGGCGTTATTTTCTCCCGGACCCGTCATGGGAGACTCGGTGACCTCGGTGGATTCGGTCGCTGGAAAAGTGCCTAAGCGCACTGCTCTTGGAGGCGCGGGTAACCCCTCCAAGCAGCTTTTGCAGAGCAACGTGTTCTCGCCGTTGTCGCTTGATGACGCCAGCAATCCGCCGAAAACGAGGAAGAAGCAGCAACCGCAGCTGCCGCAGGTGCAACCGGAGCGGAAGGAGAAGTGCCCGCCCGTGTTTGTGAAAGGCGATCCACCGGATTTACGCCCAAAAATTCGCCAGCTGATCGCTAAGGGGCTTAAATGTACTTTTCGGCTCTGCAGCGAGGGCGTGAAAGTGATGCCGGCCAACAGGGACCATCATCAATCCGTCGTGGAGTTCCTCGAGGTCCACAAGTATGAGAACTGTGTAGCTTGCTGCTGCGCCAGGAAATCACCCATTGCGCATTATTGCACTCGGCGAAGGTATCGCCTTACTCGGATCACTGTTGGACTCTGACTGAGGGAGAACGATGCTTGGCTGCTTGCTCGTCACCAACACCAAGACGGCATAAACAGCATATAATATAGAGTGGTATACAACAGGGCTGTCTCGCCCCACACATCCCCCTTTCTCTCCGGCTTTTTTTTTATTAGTCTCTTGCAATTATAACTTGTCCTTGGTCTCCTCTTTTATTGTAAAGGTATTATTGAGCTTATATTTAATTAAAAACTCGGTAAAAATACCACTATAAAGATTTATTTGCCGAAGGCACAATTCAAAGGCCAAGGAAATCGAAAACCATTTTCTACGGAATATTGTGCTATATTCAGGCAACGAACAGATATTTCCGGTTTGAATAGATGAAGCTTCCTCCAACGGTTGTTCATTTACCTCATTCATATGCTCCAAGATTCAATTTGTACGTTGGTCTTCCTGGTCTTCAACCCATAGAGGGCCATCGCACTTTGTAGGTGATTGTAAGTACGATTTTCTACTACAATTTTGGCGCGTCAATCTCCAGCTGCTGAGCGAAGCACATCAACTCAACACCACGACCTCCTACCAAATATTCCTCTCTCTCATCTGTCACTTTCCCATCTAGGGCTAATGCTAATGGCTAATATATATATGCCCTTTATTCGGTTTATGTCATTTACCATACCCGTCTCAATCCCTACAGATGCGTCTCCGAATTTCGTCGCTGGTTCATTCATTTCATTTATTCAGTTTACATCTAAACAGACAACACTGAATCAACAATTTGACGCTACAATACACGGTTTGAGGCCTGCACTTGGTCTGCCCACCTCGCCGCTGTGCTCCACGCCGTCTTATTCCTGCCGGATCGGAAGCGAACACCATCTTTGCAGGGTTGCTGTCCGGCATTCTTGCAACATGTCCTGCCATCGTACCCTTGCGGATTTAGCTACCTTCTGGATACTGGGTTCGCCGTAGAGCTGGGCGAGCTCGTGACCACACAACGTCTTCTTGCACACCGTCAAAGATGGTCATAAGCACCCGTCTCTCAAATAATCAGAGTGCTTGCAAGTCCTCCTCGAGCATTGTCCATGTTTCATGTCCGTAGAGGACTACCGGTCTTATCAGCGTCTTGTACATGTCACATGGTGGTGCGGTGGTGAATATTTTTTTGACCACAGTTTCTTCTGGAGTCCGTATTAGGCCCGACTTCCCCAGATGATACGCCTTCGATATTCACGATTAACATTGTTATCAGCCGTTAGCAAGGATCCAAGGTAGACGAATACCTAGACCACCTTGAAGGTATCCCCGTCTATCGTAACACTGCTTCCCAGGCGGGCCCTGTCGCACTCGGTTCCGCCCACAAGCATGTACTTGGCTACGATGCATTCACCACCAGTCCAACTTTTGTTGCTTCACGTTTCAGGTAGGTGTACAGTTCTGTCACCTTTGCAAATGTTCGGCCGACAATGTCCATGTCACCCGCGAAACAAATAAATTGACTGGATCTGTCGTCGCTGGTATTGAATCCATAGATCTGCAGTCAAACAAAGTACGCGAACACAATAACCGCCCTAGTTTCAGCTCCGAACTTCTTCTGAAACGAACTTTCTCTCGGAGCTTGATCTGTCAAACTAAATGATGCCTTTTTTAGTGCAATTTTATGAGAATCTAGCGCACTTCGTCCGAAGTTGGGTTTCTAGCCTATGTCTTGCATGCTATGATGGCATAAACACCAGCTATCTCGCATCGACAAAACACGCTAGCAGTGCACCACTATCTTGTGCATCTTCGCATTCGTTCAAAAGCCTTAATTCCTTACACAAGCAAAGTTATCGGCCACGTATAGATAAGCAAACTCTGCATTTATTATCCGCTCTTTTTTTCCGTTATTCAATCACACGCACATTCTCTAAAAATAGTGATCGACATCACTATATGTGCCATATTCCGAGTACTGATCAAATTTGACACGATATTTTAGGGAGCATCAGAGCTAGCGAAGTATCAAATTC
Organism: Armigeres subalbatus; assembly: GCF_024139115.2. NCBI lineage: Eukaryota > Metazoa > Arthropoda > Insecta > Diptera > Culicidae > Armigeres > Armigeres subalbatus. The sequence goes on along the minus strand of NW_026942833.1, from coordinate 182,192 downwards.
TTTTTTATATGAAATTGTATCTGAATGATAAATACATCTCAAGACAAGACTGATCACCATCGATGCAAACTCATGGTACAGCTACATTGTCTTCTTTTATGTCTTTTCCTGTCATGTACATCGTTTTCCAGGTGGTCATGACTGTAGCAGGTTTCCTCTATCTTGTCGTTCCGTGTCAAAGCACCAATTCCGACATTGCTAAACGGTCCTTATACAAATCATACTAATAGAGTTATTCCATACCAAAGCGTAACTCTCTGAATGTTCCCGAAAGGATCGAAAGCGTTCGTGTAATTTAAAATACTCGTTTTTCCCCTTTCCAACGTCGCCTTAACTAATCTTGTTAGTTTATCCGAAAGTTCACATTCGTGCATTAAATACCATAGCAAACGAACATAACAAAACGATACAGATTTATTTTTAGTATTCTATTCTGTAGTGTGCTCATAACATGTAAGGGAAGGTAATCATATGATAATTACTTCTGCGTCATACGCAGCTAGTCGTGGGATCAATCCCAAGTTCAATTCTCCTACTTTTTTCTCTCCATATATTTCTCATGTTTTAGCAATCGCTAAGATTAGAAATAGACTGAATACCGGTTCCATCTTCTATTCTTTATCTACAACTTGACTAATTCTAGCCGTAACTGTTAGAAATCGAAAAGAGCAAAAGGAAGCTCGTTTTGGCATCCATTCCAACCTGTTAATCAAGATGAGCCTCTTCCATAGAACCTATCCCCTAGATTCCAATAATATTCTCGTGGCGAGTGCAGAAGTGTTCTTGGTTTACAATGTGGCGAGTGACTGCATCTTTTATCAATTCCTTTACATCTACGGTAGCCCGAAAGGACGTGGCCAGCGCCGTTTGTTCCCAGACAACCACCCATCGCATAAGAATGTACGATTAAAATCGTTTACCGATCCAAATTTCATCAAAATCGCATTGTGGTGCGAAGCTCATCAGTTTATTTATAAACTTTCCCGCACAGTAGGCTATTTTGCGAGTTTATTCCAGCTTCATATGTTGACATCGCATATTTCTGCAAACAAACTCAAACGAAATCGGATTATCTGTCAAACAGAGTTTGTTATCACAAACTACATCGCAATGTATAACGAACAAACTCGCATAAAAATCGTGCATATCGCATACACTGCCGTTCAACGTCGGATTAGAAATACGCATATATCGCCTCCACTTTTGTACGCAAAAAGCGTTTTCGCGACTGGTAAGCGATGAAATTTGTGTGCATAGGCATCGCATAATAGAAAAACAATTCTATTATGCATGCATACTGGTTGTCTGGGTTAACCCCCCTCGAGCTTTTGAACTGAGCACATTGAGGTTCTCAGTGCAAATCTCATGCCCTAGCCATTGGTTCTCTATGCAATTGAGATTGTTCTGATAAAACACGGAGTAGCAACTACGACATGTAAGGTTATCATGCTCAGGCTCTACTTTGTTAATGCAGTGTTCTTCTCATAAGACAAGAACCTCGACTAATTCTATTCGTTTTTGGAGCGAAACATCGTGATTTCGCATGAATTAAAACTCAAGCATAATCCATTTCTTCAAATTTGCAAGTAAGCTATCTAAAACAATAGGATCGAAATTTTAAGATCTGGTCAGGTATCTGGGTATTATTGTATCACCATGGTTGGAGATACATCCAATGTTATTCCTGACATTCGATATTAGCTGCACCAAGTTGGGGTCTTTAGTTAGCCTTGTGATTGAATTGCTAAACATTACTTTATTTTGCAATTTGAAATCGAGGCTCTTCAAAAGCGTCATTGCGGCATCCACAACTTCAATATTACTTTCTTACAACGTGCCTTTGCAGTTTTTGACGTAGGACTTACGTCTCTCTTTACTATACCGGGTGTCATTTCAAAATTTCTAAATCGGCCGCGTTACGCTGTGTTGAAAGATTTCAAACGTTAACAGCTTTTACCCTAGTGAACAGATTTCTGCAGTTAACCCCTCAATCGACAGCTTTCAAGTATGCCTTTCATATTAATGCTTGATAATATCCGAAACCTTGTTTCAATAGGCTTAAAACTGTTTTCAAAGCAAAACATTGAATTCACGAAAACCTATAAATATGAGTACCGCATCATGCTTGCATCATTCCATTACCACGTTCTGATTGGTGCAGACGTCAACGAATGAGCTCACGCTAGGTCTGCTAAGAAGGCATAAAATAGCGCAGCGCGAATTTTTCCTCTCAATCTAACCGAAACAGGCAAAGCAATAACAGCATCGCATCGTCGGAATTTTGAACGGTTGCATCATCGTCTCAGCCACGCATTCGCAAACCTAAAGCCTTTTTAAGAGCAAGGCAGAATCGTCAGCATTCTCAGGTCAGCATCATCGGCATTTTCAGCCCGTCATTGTCGAGAAGCCAACAGTAAGCGCGGCACGGCGGTGTGTGACGATAGAGTGTCGACGACAACACTACTGATCAAGTTTTCTCGGCCGATGGCAGCAGCGGTTAAGCGTTTGGTATTCCTGCAGACATCGATTCATAATGTTTTAAACAATCATAAACTCCCAGTTGAACCGCTCAAGAGGAAATTTACATCTAACATTGTGAATGGATCTTTTCAGAACCACTAATATACTTACTAAAGAGTTTTCGCAATAGAATCATTTTGAAAATGTAGTACAATCAACTTAGAGCAATTAGAGAGCGTTTGCGTGACAATTTTATTAATTCGCGTTCATGGCGATGAATTGTTACAAAATTATGTCTTCCTCGCTCACGACAAAAGAAAATGCGTTTCTTATTCTAAGATTTCAACGAAAATTTTGTAATTTCTCCATTAGAATTCCAAAATTGTCACTGTTTTGAGTCTAAATATTTGAATTTAAAATTTGATTTATTTGTTGATGTGAATAGGTAAATAGCTACTGAATTTTGTGCAACTTTCAAACGTTGGTATATAAAGCTTTTGAATATTCTTGGTTAAAGCTTGGGAAATTCTAACAGAAATTGGTTGGTGACTTCCTGCTGGAAAACTTCCGAAAAATCTGTTGGTAAATTTTCAGGATTTTTCACAGAAATTCTTGTGATCATAGCTAAATTAACTTGAAGGAAATCGCAACGTGAATTCTTGCGGGAGTTTCTCGGAATCTCTGCAAAACTCTTCCGGGAAAACATTTTCAAAAATTTTCAACAATTTTTTCAAAATCAACATCAAAAACAATTTCTGCGGAAGCACTTAAAGACAGGTGTTCATGTCCTTCAACAGACATGTTTTGAATACGCCATGCTTTAGAATGGTTTAAAAATGACAACAAGTGGCGCCCTCTCCTCATAACATTTGTTTAATCAATGCTCAAGAGTGTAACCATGGAATTCAAACAGGGTTTGTTAATATCCGAAAATTGATGTTAGTAAATAACTACAAACGTTAATTTTGTTCTCGAAAACATTTGCTAACGAGAATAAAGCCCATCTAAATAGACATAAAACTAGTTTTCAAATAAACGTCCTTAGATATAGAATTTCATTTGTTTAAATAATCCTAAAACTAAATCCGCACAAAGTCCTAAAATCGTTATGTAAATCAGCGCCGAATCCACGAAAACCGCAAAATCCGCGAAAATCGCGAAATCCGCTTAGTCGTAACAACCCTGAAATTTTATGCGTGATTTTCATAAATAACGTCAAAACTAACAGTGGATAATTTTTCTGACTTAACCGCGAAGTGGACGAAGGACTTCACTTGACCACGTCTTTAAAGATTCATAAGATGTTCAAATCTTTCACATAATCTTATTTGGATAAAAAGCCACCGATAACAGCTCAAACATTAATAAACTATCAATCGATTTTTCATCGAATGTTGGATTTTTTGGCATTGATAAAAAAATATGTAGAAAAACATTGTTTGATACTGACCGCACACAAAGCGAACGTGACTGAATGATCGTCCCATGTTATGAATTCTAAATCTTATCACCCGAAATCCCATGTCCGGGTGTTTCCTTCCTTCTACTACTAATAATGTTGTCTCAGAAAAGAACACCCCACTTCCCACCTGAACTGCAATTCTAAACTCGCTTGCCCGGCTTATTGGCCTGTATCAAGCGAAAAGTCCCGTTAAGAAATAGACGCCAGCAGCGAGCAACGAGCGTAAAAAAGAAGAAGCCCTTCTCGAACGCGTTGATGATGATGACGCTTTGGCTGACAAAGAAGCGGGATACAAGACACTAGCTGATTGGCCCACCAATTGGGAAGCAGAGAAGATTCAAAATTAAGTATTTAGTATAAAAGAAAAGTGCATTCACTCGCAGAGCATTCAGTCTTTTTATACCATCACTAGAAATTCGCGGTTATTTGAAAAGATCGTTTTCTTACTTTTTGCATAGCCGAAGCAAACAGCCTTTTCAAGGCTCTAAGAGTTGAAAATAATGTTCTCCTTCAGTCGCTATCGCTTTTGGATTAGAAGGCGCTTCAGTGGAAGGGCTGAGATACAGTCTACATCCCCTGCTAAGCCAACTTGTGGTTTATTTCAGGCAGTCCTTCAGTGGGAAGGTTGCCACTGTCGAGGCTAATATTTCGTGACCGGACAGATACTTTCTGAATTTTTTTGATGATTCTTGTTCGAGGTAGATTTGATTTCTGTGTCGGTTTGATGAGAAGATTTTGCCAAGGAATGGTATGCAACGCCGATTATTTATCCAAAATAATTGATGTGAGAAATTTGGACATATTATGTATCTTAAAGGTATGGTCAAGTCAAGTCCTACGTCCACTTAGCGGTTATGTCACAGACATTACCCACTGTTCGTTTTTTAATTCGCATTTTTTTATTCGGTGGTTCAGTAGAACCATGCTACAATAAGCTGAATTTGGCAGATTATTATGCATTATGTTGTAGTGTGTGTTTTGTTTTATCACCAACATCGATTTGGCACTTATGGTACTGGTACTTTGGCTGCTAGGCTGAGGTAAACTAGATATTTGATACGTGACCAGGTGAGTCATTGGTAATCTTGAACTAAGCTTAGATTACGCAAGTGAATTGAGCAAGTCGCTTGACTTGAACATCTAAACTCCCCCGTTCAACTCATTTGCACGAAAAGAAAGTTGAACATGTTCAACCTTTGGTAAGTCAAATGAATTTTACTGAAATGATCAAATTACCTTGTCAAAACCTCGGTTAAAACATAGCATGATACTTTAGGATCAATGCCCCATTGTTTTTTCCTCAGAATCTTGCTTTGTGTTTTCTAGTGCTTTTAACACACCATTCTGTTTTTCGTCATCAAACCATTTCAACTATGAACGGACCTTTCAAATCGCCCACGACATGCTTTGAACTGTGTTCCAACTCGCAAACCTTCAGCTATTCAACTTATCTGGCCATCATCATAACTCCCATATCATTCCAACTTTATTTGGCGGTCTTCCCAACACGCCATTACGGTTCTCAAAACACGTAAAAAATCTCAACTTTTCTTGGCGGTCCACCTAACACGACATTTCAGTTCTTTCACACCCAAATCATTCAAGCTTCACTTAGCGAGCTTACCAATACGCCATTATGGTCCTTAAAACACGCTAATCATCAACCGTCTAAGACGAGTTGAGTAACTCCATTTAATTCCCCAAATTATTTCGATATCTTTGCAGATACGTATTTCGACCACAACTGTGTGGTCGTCTTCAGTGTCTCGTACTTGACTCGACGACGCTAATCATTTCATATTTTCTTGGCGGTCCTCCTAACACGCCATTGCGGTCCTCAAAACTCGCAAAACAATTCATCTTTTCTTGGCGGTCCTCCAAACTCGCCATTGCGGTCCTCAAAACTCGCCAATCATTTCATCTTTTCTTGGCGGTCCTCCAAACACGCCATTGGGGTCCTCCAAACACGCCATTGCGGTCCTCAAAACTCGCAAAACAATTCATCTTTTCTTGGCGGTCCTCCAAACTCGCCATTGCGGTCCTCAAAACTCGCAAAACAATTCATCTTTTCTTGGCGGTCCTCCAAACTCGCCATTGCGGTCCTCAAAACTCGCCAATCATTTCATCTTTTCTTGGCGGTCCTCCAAACACGCCATTGCGGTCCTCAAAACTCGCAAAACAATTAATCTTTTCTTGGTGGTCCTCCAAACTCGCCATTGCGGTCCTCAAAACTCGCCAATCATTTCATATTTTCTTGGCGGTCCTCCAAACACGCCATTGCGGTGCTCAAAACTCGCAAAACAATTCATCTTTTCTTGGCGGTCCTCCAAACTCGCCATTGCGGTCCTCAAAACTCGCCAATCATTTCATCTTTTCTTGGCGGTCCTCCAAACACGCCATTGCGTTCCTCAAAACTCGCAAAACAATTAATCTTTTCTTGGCAGTCCTCCAAACTCGCCATTGCGGTCCTCAAAACTCGCAAAACAATTCATCTTTTCTTGGCGGTCCTCCAAACTCGCCATTGCGGTCCTCAAAACTCGCCAATCATTTCATCTTTTCTTGGCGGTCCTCCAAACACGCCATTGCGGTCCTCAAAACTCGCAAAACAATTAATCTTTTCTTCGCGGTCCTCCAAACTCGCCAATCATTTCATCTTTTTTTTGGCCAAACGCCATTGCGGTACTCAAGAGACACGCAAACAATTTCGAATCTTCTCCGTTTTACTTACTTACGCAAACGCGTCTCTCCCAATTTGGAGCACCGGTCCCCACGTAAACACTGCAAAAAGCAAACATCCTTCTTGGTTCAGGAATTTTCCTTTTCTTCTGGGATTGCGCAGTGGGTGATTTCCATGACGCAGTATTTTTATCAGACGCATTAGTTTTAACATTATTCCACTTGATACTAACAAAAAATGAGCAGTAAAACCTGCCACTGTCGCCAAATGTGTAGCTTGCTGCTGCGCCAGGAAATCACCCATTGCGCATTATTGCACTCGGCGAAGGTATCGCCTTACTCGGATCACTGTTGGACTCTGACTGAGGGAGAACGATGCTTGGCTGCTTGCTCGTCACCAACACCAAGACGGCATAAACAGCATATAATATAGAGTGGTATACAACAGGGCTGTCTCGCCCCACACAAGAACTATACTCATGATCACCCCGGCACGAAGCCGCTCAAGGCTCTGCTGCGAGGACTCCACGACATGAAGGAGGAAGAGCTCCAAGCAGAACTTGAAAGCTGCGGACTGAAGCCAGTAGCCGTGCACAAGATCGATCGTCACGACAAGGCGAGGAAATATCGCGACCAGCTTTACGTGATCCATCTGGAGCACGGCTCCACTACCTGGAAGGACCTGAAGCTGGTTGGCGTTATAAATTACACCGTCGTTGACTGGGAGCGATATCGGCCAGTGCACCGCGATGCACCAGGTCTTCACTCTTGGCATGTTCATCATTGAAAATGGCTGCTAGGGTGGGCCTGGTCAACTGGAACGCTTGCTCGCTCAAGAGTAAAATAATTGAGCTGGAGGATTTCCTTGAGGAGAAGGAAATAGACGTGGCGTTCATCGCCGAAACGCACCTAAAACCGGAGGTGAACATCAACATCCCGGACCTCCGCATCGTGCGACTCGACCGGCCGACCAGGGGAGGTGGTGTGGCCATCGCTCTTCGCTACAACATCAACAGTCGTCTGCTTCCAACCTTCCAGCTCAGTGTCATCTAGGCCATCGGTGTCAAAATCATCACTTCGGTCGGCACAATCGCGCTCATCGCGGCGTACTGTTCAACGCAAGCCAAAGCCGGCGAAGGATCATCGGCTGCCCTTCGGAGGGACATAGTCAAGCTTACGCGGAGGCAAGGCCAGTATATCATTGCCGGCGACTTGAATGCCAAACATCAAGCCTGGGGCAACAGTCGCGGCAATCGAAACGGCACCATCTGGAGCAATGATATGAAGGAAGGTCACTACACGCCGCCGCCGCCGACGATTTTGGGTCGGCGCGCCGCCGATCATAATTTGGCCACGCCGGTGACTAACCGCAATAAAAATAATCAATTAACTTAAGTCGAGTCGAGCCAAGTAAGGGTATGCGATAACACACTTTTTCCTAACGAAACGAAACGAAACGAAATTTAAAATGTCTATGTTGATTCGGATCGAAACGAAACGAAATATAGATTTACTTTCGAGACTTCGAAACGATACGAAATCAAGGTTCATTTAATTCGAAATTTTTCGAAACGAAACGAAATTTTAATTTTTTTTTCCGCGGATTTTTTATTAAATTGGTTTTACATTATGTACGCAATTCTGATTCCACTTTTTCGAAGTAAAATAACTGTTTTGCGACCAATAGAGTTAAAATAACAGAAGAGGAAGTCGGTGATAAATTATCGCATTCTCGCCGCATATACCTTTGGCGATAAGGCCAGCATTTGTGCCGCTTTCAAAGGAATTCATCATGGAGCATGTGCTCCCAAATATGATCAATTTGATATCAGTTTTATTCCAGTTAGTATAAAAAATATAGAAATTGTGGGATTTTCCATACACGAATTTCGTTCAAAACCTTAGTTCACCTAAGAATAATGTAATTATGCTGAAGCATACTTCATATTGTCTTGTCGGCGTGGTTCTATGGTATTGAGCTAAGTCAAAATTAGAAAATGAATGATAAGAAAATTATTTTGAGCTTTTTAGTGGAATGTCTTCACATGTCATAAGACGAGTTAATACAATCCCATTGAATTCCACCACTTAATTGTATCTTGACAGATACGTATTTCGACCTCAAATGTAAAGCCGTCTTCAGTGTCTCGTACTTGACTCGACTCGACGAGAAAATGAATGCTTGAATTATTATTTTTTATTTAGTGGGATACTCAATTATGTATCCACATCTGCCAGGTGCATACACAGATAGAGAATTGAAATTTGAAAAAGGCGTAACAGCCAAAACTTATTCCTTCTTATTTTGCGTCTACATATATATAGCATACATTTGCTCACTAGAAGAATCATGTGCACTAGGGTGGCTCAAATCAGTATGGAAAAAAACTTTTTTGCAATTCCTGATCATAATACCTGGTTTACAGTTGTCATTTGAGTGATAAAACGGCCTACTTTTCCATACCAACAGAATGGGTGCTTTAATGACCATTATGCAACTCAAATGGGTTGCATAATATTCATTATAGCACTCATTGAGGTGCTATAATGAAAAACCTACATTGGGACAGTAGTTACATGACTACTTTTAGCTGAATTAGTTTGGGTGAGTGTTTAAATAGTGTATTCTAAGCGTCTCGTAATAATTGAAATGGTTTGTTGGACATAACATCACAATTTTCCAAAGGCAATTGCATCCATCGCTTCATAGCTTTTCAAGCTATGCAATTTGGCAGATAAGATGTAATCTTATTGTTCTCTGCCGCAACATAATTTATTCGCATGAATGATCATGTGGAGTAAATTCGATTGTACAATTTTGGTATAGATTTATCATATTAAAGCCCATTTTCGTCATTGCAAATAAATAGCGTACTCGTTGCAAAACTCGATTTTTTCAGCACTCGTAGTATTTATCCAACTCGGCAAGCCTCGTTGGATAAACGTACAACTCGTGCTGAAAAAATTATCGTTTTGCAACTAGTTGCACAAACTACTATTTAAATTTTTCGATGGGCCGCCCTCTTATTCGGTTCTATTTGATGCCCTGATGCTCTGGACAAAATTTCAGCCAAATCGGTCAACGTTTGGGCGGTGCTAAACTCGTTGGAAGTTTATATGCAAAAATGTATGCAGAAACATCCAAAAACAGTGATTTGCAGTTAGACGGCACAATTTACAATGAAGAACTATGATACTCATTCAGATCTTGAAGAATTTAATACAGAATGTTATGCTGAAAACCGCGAAAAGATTAGTGTTTGCCCGGCGAAGTTATTAGCATTTCTCTGCAGTGGGGTTTGAGCAAATTTCGTTTCTTTTACCTTTGAAAGTAATTAAATTCACCCATACAACACTCCAGTAAAAGGCTAATATCATTGCCCAATAAACTCTTCTCGCGGCTTTCAGCATAACATTCTGTATTTAATTCTACGAGAACTGAATGAGTATCATAGTTCTTCATCGTAAATTGTACCGTCCAACTGCAAATCACTGTTTCTCGATGTTTCTGTATACATTTTTTCATATAAACTTCCAACGAGTTTAGCACCGCCCAAACGTTGACCGATTTGGCTGAAATTTTGTTCAGAGCATCAGGGCATCAAATAGAACCGAATAAGAAGGCGGCCTATCAAAAAATTTGAAAAATTGTTTTTTGAGCCACCCTAATGTGCACCTTTCTAAAATGCACAAAGATATGTACTTCAGATTGAATTTCACAGACCCATAGTCTTATATACAATCAGCTCGACGAACTGAGCTATTGTCTGTGTGTCCTTGGCATATGAGCAGAGCTGTAGCATGGACTCCCAGCGCCCTTGGCGAAACCGGTTTAAGGCGCCCCTTACTTTCTTGGCATGTTCAAAACAAACAGCATGATAAGAGCTGGGATACTTTTAAAATCAATTGGCCTGGGTCCCTCCTCATTGCTTGATCCCGGGAAATGAGAAAACGAACCCTTTGGATAAGGTGGGCGCTTGTACGATGATGTTCACGACCAGAAAATATCCTTGTATGATTTTTTTTTCTATTAGTTCGTCAGGAAAATCTTGAACTAGCCTCAGGAATCTTGAAACAAAACCAACAGAACTGGAAAAAGGTAGCTGAATATTTGGCTGTATTTTATTCGCCCGTTGATGGATTAAAAATTGAATAAGGGACGAGAATTCATTCGAACCATGTGTCGCCCATTAGCGTAACTAACAAAAAATTCTAGGGGGGCTAACTTTTTTTTCTAATGGGGATGCCCTGATAATGCTTTTATATGCATCTTTAGGGACCATGTCAGATAGCTAGAGATCACTCGTTCGGGTAAAAAACACTAAAAAATGGGTAGTTTTTGGCTGTTGCAGTTTTGTAACGCGGCAAAAACGAGTTCAATTCAGCATCCGACGGTTTCTATAATTTATTTAACGTCTTTCAAGGATTGGAAGATTTTTTTTTGGACATCTAATACTTGAAAAAGGTAAAATAAATTACCGAAACCATCAGATGCAGAAATAAACTTATTTTTGCTGCGTTATAAGACGGTAACAGCCGAAAACTACACAATCCGTTATGTATCCACAGTCGCCAAGCATTAATTCTGGAAATAAATTAAAAATATTGAAGGATTGATCATTTGTTGCTGAATTTGAATTTCTGGTGCTGGATAATCAAGGGGGCCTAATATCCTTCGTTTTCAACATTTTTATCGCAAAACATAATAATTGTTCAAAGTTTGAAAACTTGATAAAATAGATTCAACTAGCTTGTATAGAGATTATAGAGAGAGCTAGATATAAGGGGGGCCAATTTGGTCCTAGGTGTGGCTATAGACCCCCCTAGGCCCCCTGTAGTTACACCAATGTTGTCGCCTACTGTCCAATCACTATAGGGTAACGATGGTATTTTAAACATTTGAATACATTTTTTGAAACGTGAATATTACAGAGAATAAATAGGTACATGATACCCATTTATTCAACTCTCGGAAGACAATCTGTTTGCAGCGAGGAATATCAGGATATTGTTTATGTCGTGTAGGCGTGCAAGGAACATCGTGGCCCCAGACCTGCACTAAATGAATATCTCCGAAGAAAACAACCAAAGCCTCCGAACAAATATTGAAAGCGGGTGAAGCGCTTATTCAGCTGAAAATAGTCGTGGGAAAATTAGCTTAAATTGTTTGTTGGGATTAGCGAAGTGTTGGCGGGTCTTGATCTCTATTACATGTGTCTTGATAACCAATTTTTGAGGGTTTCTCAATGAGAATAGATAGAAGGTGAGGAAAAAGACCAAATGCAAGCGTATTAGTGGATGATGAAAAATGTAAACCATTTGGTGACATACATATTTGCACGGCTTCTTATGGGAGCTCGTTCGAATGTAGTAGTGAAAGCTTTTTTGCCATACACGAAAGGCACGCACTCAATATATGGATTTCCATACCTTAGTATTTATTTTCATTGAGGGTTTCTGATGTAAGAATGTAACCATAGTCCGCCCATCCTCTAGTCTGCCATACCCCATCACGAATATCTTTCTCTTGTTTTCCAGTTTAATATCTGTCGTTTCCCTTCCAAATGTCTTCCTCTCGGTATTGTCTCCCAAGAAAATGTTTGTTCGTTCCATTACAGAAGTGAAACATCGTCAAGAATGGCAACTATGTGAACATCAGCATCGAACAAAAATTATACGCGGTTTTTACAGTCTACTGTGTGTTTCGTCTTTGGCGTATTGAAGTCCTCACCTGGGGCTTCTTAGCTTAGCTTAGACTGACTGTATATATCATTGGTTGCTACTCCGTGATTGATCAGAACTGGTGCAAATTGCGTCCTCGTCTGGGGCTTCTTCCCCAGAAACTTGTTCCATTCTTCTTCTCAATTGTATTTCCTGTTCAATTCAAGTGGTATCGAAGCGCGTAAAAAAACGTGATGAGATTTTTCATCATTTCCCACAGCTCTGGTTTTCGGCGCCCCCTAAGGCCTGGCGCCCTTGGCGGGGGCCAACCTGGCCAACCACACGCTACGACGCTGCATATGAGAACAGCTATTATGGTCAGAATGAGCTGAAAGCAATCATAAGTAAGGAACTTTCAACAATTATAATGATCTTTCAACCCGTTCTGGATTTTTTTGACGTAGGACTTACGTCTCTCTTTACTATACCGGGTGTCATTTCAAAATATTCAAATCGACCGCGTTACGCTGTGTTGAAAGATTTCAAACGTTAATAGCTTTTACCCTAGTGAACAGATTTCTGCAGTTAACCCCTCAATCGACAGCTTTCAAGTATGCCTTTCATATTAATGCTTGATAATATCCGAAAACTTGTTTCAATAGGCCTAAAACTGTTTTCAAAGCAAAGCATTGAATTCACGAAAACCTATAAATATGGGTACCGCATCATTCTTGAATCATTCCATTACCACGTTCTGATTGGTGCAGACGTCAACGAATGAGCTCACGCTAGGTCTGCTAAGAAGGCATAAAATAGTGCAGGGCGAATTTTTCCTTTCAATCTGACCGAAACAGGCAAAGCAATAACAACATCGCATCGTCGGAATTTTTGAACGGTTGCATCATCGTCTCAGCCACGCATTCGCAAACCTAAAGAGCAAGACAGAATCGTCAGCATTCTCACACTCAGCGAACTGGACTATCGAAATTCATAACTGGCGCCTTATGAATCTTCGCCCGATTATTCCAACAACAGTGCTTCTTATACGCAGTTACCTTCTCAGGTATTCAAGCGTCGATGGGCGTAATCAACTAATTAGAGAGCGTTTGCGTAACAATTTTATTAATTCGCGTTCATGGCGATGAATTGTTACAAAATTCTGTCTTCCTCGCTCACGACAAAAGAAAATGATTTCAACGAAAATTTTTGAAATTTCTCCATTAGAATTCCAAAAATTGTCACTGTTTTGAGTCTAAATATTTCAATTTAAAATTTGATTTATTTGTTGATGTGAATAGGTAAATAGCTACTGAATTTTGTGTAACTTTCAAACGTTGGTATAAAGCTTTTGAATATTCTTGGTTAACGTGATTTTGTGTTTCAGCAAGTATACTCTATTACCACTATTACCACTCTAGCTAATTTGAAGAGTTAACGCAGTAGCGTCACGGTATCACAAAAGACAAGCAATGTAGTGAAGAGACATTGCGAGGGGTGCTTAAACATATAATTCAATGTGCAGCATAACATGTCGAAATAATGTGCTAGAAAGCATCATATGATCCCATTTTGGAATCTCAGTTTAAAAATGTAATTAAAATTTTCAAAAATTGTAAAATTAGTGTAATATTTGCAATTATCGCACCCCTGGCAATCATTTTTAGGCGTTAGTCATCTTTGGTAACCCAAGATGGTGTGAATGTGCTGTCTGTTGCCCAATATATGGGGATTCTTGCTTGGTTGGTCAACGTAAAGGTAGAACCAACAAATGTTTTGCGATGTATTCATCAAAGAGGTGGAACATCGGCTTAAGTTGCAATGCTGTAATGAAGAAAACATTCGTTTTATTGATCAATGTAAAGCCTATTACGCAGCTCTCAAGGAAAACGGTCAAGGAAAATTTGATCAAATTACCAAAGTAATTTTGTCAATCGGTCAAGTAGGCGAAAAAATCATTATTTGTGCTGTCATCAAGCATGTAAGCAAATGGAAATAATAGCTACAACTTTGTTTTTCTAAAAAAAAAATCATTTCTTTCAGCAATGTTGGACCAAAATCAATGGATGAACTCCTCTAAAAAAGCCAACGCTGGCCGCTCGTACCGACGTAGGTGTGCATCTGAAGATGTTCGCTGAATGAGCAATAACGTGAACGCCAAAAATGTGAAAATTGTGAAGTCTTCGTTTGGCTGCTAATGCAATGGTTAATAAACGCTTTGCCGAGTTGTGTATCCGATGATTTCTAGCATGACACGTAGTGAATCAGTTCTCAGCTCTTTTGACGTAGGACTTACGTCTTTCTATACTATACTGGGTGTCATTTAGATTTTTGGAAATCGAGAGCGTTACGCTGGAAGGGAAGATTTTGAACGTTACTAGCGCCTTTATCTTTCGATGGATTTTTAAGACTTATATATCATTCGACTCGGACACTCTCCAGCAATTTGCGTATTTCATTGAAACTTAAGATTATTAACGATAAGCTATTGAAAATTTCAATTCTTGTCAAATTCAGTAAAAATTTCATATGTAACCAATCCCGTGCGTTCCTAACACGGACCTCAGAATGCGGTATGTTACGGGCCTTCGGGTCTATCGGAAGATTTTCTTTGTGTATAAAAGAAGCAGTGTTTGCCGTGTGCGAGTCATTACAATTTGTGACAGCAGCGCGTACTGACGTGCTTTTTGCTAGCGCATTTTTTCGTTTCGTTCGTTCGCTGTGTTTACCTACACAGCGACATCATGCAGTCACCAGCGGTAGAACTGCCGGTGGGTCTGCGAATATGCATGAAAGAAGTGGGCGCATTTTTCTGTCATTCTGTGCTTGATGATGGTCGGATGCAGTGGCTGCTGCCTCAGCAGCCCAGGGCAGCGGTGGTGAATGAAGAAGTATAAAATTAGAGAGATTTGGTCTGCTCATCCAGGTGATTGGTTTCATAGTCCACATGATCCCGGGATGGGTACGAGTCATGTCATATTTGTCAAGTTGTGCTTGGTACTAAACGACACGTACATTAAAACATGGTTATACTATAACAGTTCTGATTCCCCAGCAAACAAAATCAACTACACTGATGAAAATAATAATTTGATTAAAATAATTACTTTCATTTGTTTGCAGAAGGCATTAGCAATTAAAGATGCACAATCAGCAATAGTGTTAATATCCATTTTAGCTTAGAAAATTTCGCTGTATTATTTGTAAATGTTTTAAAAAAGTTCACAAAAAAATATTTCCAATAGAATATTTAAATAAACTTTATCTTATTCTTTGTTTTGCATTTTCTGAGAAATTGTATTTATAAACTTGACGTAGACTTAATAAACTTGACGTAGAGTTTACAATCAAAACATTGAATAATTTTTCGTTGACGTTTTAGCAGTACCTCCTCTATTTTAGTAGGGTTACTGCTCCTTGACTTGTTTCTTATTGTTGTGATTTTTTTTCAGCAGTAAGCACGCATGTTACCAAAAAGAAGCAACGAAATTGGTGCTGTATTTCTTTGTTTGGAAAACGGGACAGTTCCCCTAAAATAGCACATTTTGCACAGGTCTGAAAATTTTATAAATAGATTTTTAAACTTCAAATACTATCATTAATAAAACCCAGATTAATCCACCTAGCGTTGGTTATGCCTTTCTCGCATTTAGTTAAGACACCAACCTTATATGGGGTTTATATGGTCCGATGTACTATTTTCTTCATAACTTTAAAACGCAATGACCGATCGTTATAAAATTCAATAGTGATCAACAAGGCTTTGTCCCCTGTCGAATGCGAGAAAATCGATTAAGGATTACTATACGAAAAGTTGTCTAATGTTTTATAGCTTTTGTGCACACATACACATACAGTCGATTGGTATATAATACTATGGGTCTCATAAGCTTCTATAAAAGTTCGTTTTCGGAGTGAAATGATAGCCTTTCGGTACAACTTAGTTGTACGAGAAAGGCAAAAATATATAAATGACCTTCATTCGTTGAGTAAGCTTGAGTAAGGGCTTAATAGTTAGAAACAAAGCAATTCTAAGTACGTATTTAATTATTAGTTTCATTTCCAGAGGTTTTGAATAAACAAATTGCTAATAATTCTACAAAGCATGGAAGTAGTCGTTTCTAATATCAATACCTATAATCAAACTCCATAGATGCAAAAGTAAGAAGTTAAATGTAAATACGTTACGTTTACACAAGTCCTACGTCTACTCGCGGTTATGTTGAAAACATTACCCATTGCTCGTTTTTTTGCAAATTCTATGCGAAGATCTAGAAATGCCCACTAATCTTCAATGTTCGTTACATATAATGCAAATAATCGAAGATGAGCTTAGCTCGATTAACTGTACACATTATTTATTTTATTTATTCAGACTAAGGTCGAAGTGGCCTGTGCGGTATGTAAGAGTCTTCTCCATTCGGCTCGGTCCATGGCAACACGTCGCCAGCCACGCAGTCTACGGAGGGTCCGCAAGTCATCTTCCACCTGATCGATCCACCTTGCCCGCTGCGCACCTCGCCTTCTTGTGCCCGTCGGATCGTTGTCGAGAACCATTTTCACCGGGTTATTGTCCGACATTCTGGCTACGTGCCCGGCCCACCGCAGTCGTCCGATTTTCGCGGTGTGAACGATGGATGGTTCTCCCAACAGCTGATGCAACTCGTGGTTCATTCGCCTCCTCCATGTACCGTCCGCCATCTGCACCCCACCATAGATGGTACGCAGCACTTTCCTTTCGAAAACTCCGAGTGCGCATTGGTCCTCCACGAGCATCGTCCAGGTCTCGTGTCCGTAGAGGACTACCGGTCTAATGAGCGTTTTGTAGATGGTCAGTTTGGTACGGCGGCGAACTCTATTCGATCGAAGCGTCTTGCGGAGTCCAAAGTATGCACGATTTCCAGCCACTATACGCCTCCGAATTTCTCTGCTGGTATCATTTTCGGCAGTCACCAGTGAGCCCAAGGACACAAATTCTTCTACCACCTCGATTTCGTCACCACCGATGCCAACTCGCGGTGGGTGGCTCACATTGTCTTCTCTTGAACCTCTTCCTATCATGTACTTCGTCTTCGACGTGTTGATGACTAGTCCGATCCGCTTGGCTTCCCTCTTCAGTCTGATGTAGGCTTCCTCCATCTTCTCAAAGTTACGTGCCATAATATCTATGTCGTCGGCGAAGCCAAATAGCTGGACGGACTTATTGAAAATTGTGCCACTCGTGTTAATCCCTGCTCTTCGTATTACCCCTTCCAAAGCGATGTTGAATAGCAGACACGAAAGACCATCACCTTGCCGTAACCCTCTGCGGGTTTCGAAGGGACTCGAGAATGCCCCTGAAACTCGAACTACGCACATCACCCGATCCATCGTCGCTTTGATCAACCGTGTCAGTTTATCCGGAAATCCGTTTTCGTGCATTAGCTGCCATAGCTGGTCCCGATCGATTGTATCATATGCGGCTTTGAAGTCGATGAATAGATGATATGTGGGCACGTTGTATTCGCGGCACTTCTGCAGTACTCGGCGAATGGCGAACATCTGGTCCGTGGTGGAGCGTTCGCCCATAAAACCCGCCTGGTACTGCCCCACGAACTCCCTTGCAATTGGTGCTAGTCGACGGCATAAAATTTGGGAGAGTACCTTGTAGGCGGCGTTCAGCAATGTGATTGCGCGGTAGTTGCTACAATCCAGCTTATCGCCCTTTTTGTAGATGGGACACACGACAACTTCCATCCACTCCTGCGGCAAAACTTCCTCCTCCCAAATCTTGGTAATGACCCAGTGCAGCGCTCTAGCCAGTGCCTCACCACCGTGTTTAAATAGCTCTCCTGGTAGTTGGTCAACCCCAGGGGCTTTGTTGTTCTTCAGCCGGCCGATCTCCTCCTGGATTTCCTGGAGATCCGGGGCCGGTAGAATTATGTCCTGCGCGCGTTCCCCTAGGTCCATCACCATACCGCCATCTTCCTCTGCCACATACCGCCATACCGCCATCTAACTGTACACATCGTAGTTGCTAATCATGATTGGGCAAGAAAAAGCAAATATTCAGTATGCACTGCTCACCAATTAAATAATATTCTTGGAATACAAAAAAGTTATTCTTATTGTATAGGTACTTGCTGTGTAGTTTCCCATTCATGACCAATAACGTTGCTGGTCACGTCCTTACAGTTAATTTAGGATTAGGAGAGGTAAATTCGTTTAACACTCATTGTTATGAAAGTCCGAGGAATGCTCTGCATCTCCGTGAGCGCTACGAGAAAGGAATCGTTGGTTAGTAGAGAAGGTAATTCATGTGAAGCCCCTTGGTAACCGACTAAATATTTATTGTAAAGTTATTTTGAAAACAAGTAGACGAAAACTGTGTTTCAAATCAATCCAATACAAGATGAATGTGCTTCGTTTAACAAGCTTCTACAATACGATCGCTTCCGCACTAAATATTTTTGTACTCTTCGATGCAGACATTAGTCATTAGTGGCGTGATCAGCATCTGTAAGATCGATTGCACACTGGTTAAAAAAAATCTGCTACGCTATGTAGATTTTTTTTCACTTCGCGTTCTTCTAGCTGCCATCCCATGACCAGCAGCAACACGATCGATGCCGTATTCATATTGTACAAATAGTAAAAAATATCATAAAATATAAATTTGAATCTTGGAAACACTGAAGACGTTTTATAAAAGAAAACTACATACGTATTAATACGACTAATACGACTAAGAATAGGGTTATGTAAGAGGCGTTAATAGAAAAAAATGTATACCCTAAAGTTTTGAAAACAGCTTAAAGATTTTGTTCAGCGGCGCAGCCAAAATTTTTGATAATATAAAGAATGGTTTAAGTTTAAATTTGTTTCGAAATTCCGCGGAATTCCGTTAACTTTCGTTAGAAGCTAGTTTTTTCTAGCGAAATTTTTGTTATTTTACGAAACGAAACGAAATCAAGAAATGAGATTTCGCCATGCTCAAATTCCGCGAAATTCCGCGGAATTTCGTTTCGAACCACCAGAAACGAAATTTTTCGAAATACCGCATATGCTTAGAGCCAAGCACGAGATTCAGTGTCTCGGTCTAATAATTGAGGTCGAAATACGTATCTGTGAAGAAATACAGCATGGTAGAGTTAATTGGAATAGTACTAAACTAGTCTTACGGAAGTTCATAAATGTTGTTAAGGTGGATCTCGTCAAAATTCAATTTCAAATCTATCTCAAGCGATGGTGTCCCTAAGTCGGTGTAGTGACATACCTTGTCTTGGTTATTTAATAGGTTGGTTGATTAGTTTGAAAGTTTGAATGAGTATAATAATACATAAATTGTTAAACTGATCTTTGGAATGCGTTAAGTCAAGGCCTCATTTAGCCGGGCACCTAAACTTGTAGGTGACTCGCAAATTGGGTTTGTTGTGAGGCTTGGATACATGCCCAAAGCGTTCCCAATTCTTAAAGGATCTGGCATTGGTGCAGGAAAATTATTGCAGTTAAGAAATTTCAAGTCAAGTTGCACATTAGTTATTTAGACATTTTTTTCCTATTTATTTAAATCAACTTATTTAATCAGTATTCTTTGTTTTAAGACTTGTGCTATTAGGATAATTGGCTTATAAGACTCCCGAGTAAGTAATTCATATTTTGAAATCAATTTCTGAATATAACTGACATAACCACTTGCTGAGCATCAGCAAATATTGCTGAGTAAATATTACGAGCATCAGTTAAATACGCTTCTTATTTTCTTATTCACAGCTATTGTAACACAGAACTGGGGTCAGCCAGAGCTCATTTTAGTTATGTTGATCATCTATTGAGATTTGTGCATACAAGAACCCGAGGTGGGTAGTAAACTGTTGTAATAACTGACTTCACAGTTATAAGACAAACACTTTGCCTTGGGACGTGATCATTAATTAGATATCAAGAGACGACGCACTCCGTTGATGGTTAGAATCAATCTGATTTTATTTTCCATATGCTAATGCTACGTCCCTACTCATACATGGTATGCGGGGTGGATACGTGACCTTTTCTGCAATGGTCAGCATAAATACGGTCGTCGCCCGAGTGGCATGATCGCGGTTATGCTGATCATAATGTTTATGTTATTGGATTGTAATGTGCGCTCTTTCAGAAGGCTCGTATCCACCACACGCCCTATCTAATTATTTAAAAAATCATAAGGGTTGTGTACAAGACACGACCGCCCGACGTAAACTATGTAAAACCGTTTGGTGAAATGAAGAACCTAGCAAGTCTCATCATTCATGAATATTACAAAATTATTCTTTTGATTACTTTTGAGACAACACTGGTTTCGAGCAATATTCAAAACATAAAATCCAACGATGGCAATATGTTGCAGTTTAGCGGTAAAATCATAGAGCCAGCATATGCATTTAAGTGAAATACTCTTGTGATATTCTGACTAACGAATGGTTGCTGTTGTGCTGGTGTTTAGGAATCCGCATGATCTGAAATCTGTCATTTTCAGGGCATTAAATTTGTCATTGGAGGAATTTGGTTTGACGGAGAGTAAATTCATGAGATTGTTCCGTTAAATCGGCAGCAGTAACGCAAAAATTCATTAGATTCAATCCATCATTTGACTTCTGCAGAGTTAGTGATTAAAAATCCATCGAAAGATAAAGACGCTATTAGCGTTTGAAATCTATCCTAATTTCGAAACGGTCTCGAATTTGGAAATTTCCGTTTTACACCCTGTATCTTCCCCTTAGACGTAGTTTACGTCAAAAAATTCGTCTCGGCTTAACCTTCGCTTCCACAAAATTGTAATCTTTCGATTGATTGTTAATAATCCGCCTTCCCAATCACAAGCTGCAACAAAACCAAATAAGATCTTGAGAAAATTTCACCTGGCTGCCACTGATGCCATCCAACACGGCAACATTATTACGTCGCCAAGTGGTTAATTTGCTCTTTGAACAATATTCGCCTCACCTCTTCCTTTGTATAGGATGGTGGCCCTGAGAAGAACCGATTGAATCATTCAGCAACTCCCCGATGCTGGGACCGCTCTCCGCGACATTTCTAATGAAATGCCCGCGCGCGCGGAGAGCAGTTTTCTTATAATCAATAAAGATGGCTCATTAGTCCCGCCTCTTTGTTGTCCGGTATGGCTGGAAATATTGTGTAAACGTCATACACTCACCAAAGGGGCGTGGCTACAGATTCAACTTTATTGATTACAAGAGAGCAGCTCTTCCGCGCGCGCGAGCCATTTCGTTCGAGATGTCGCGGAGAGCAGACCGTGGTACCACCTTCGGCATCGGCGGAGCTCCTACCGGAAATTTTATTCCCGGCGATGGTGTGGGTCGCGCGGTCGTCGTCATTAACATTAGCAGCGCTCAGTTTAAATTTTCTTGTATGAAGTAGGGGAAATGACGGCTTTGGCAGGTTTTGTGCTATTATTGTCAGGGGGGTTTTGTTGACCAAAATTCATGAAATTTGACCACAATATTCTTTGATATGCAAAGAATGTTTAGGCCAAATTTGAGCATAATGAGTTACAGAAAAAAACCCCTGACAATAATAGAACAAAACTTGCCAAAGCCGTAATTTCCCCTACTAACGATTGGCTACCATCAATGAAAGTAGCTTTTAAGTCACAACTTGAGGCGAGATGAGTTTTGATCAAAGTAAAACTTAATTGCTTGGTCATGGCAGATTGAAAGACTTATAATTTTAGTAGATAGTCATCCATGTGAATACCTTTTTGCAGCTTCTCCGTTTGACGCGCGCTCGTGATTCTACATACATACAGAAAACATACGATGATTCAACTCATTCATGAGTTTTAAGGTACTGAAATGCCACGTGCGCGCGGGAGAGCAGTTTTCTTATAACCGATAAAGATAGATCATTGGTCCCGCCTCTTTGTTGATCGGTATGAGTGCAAATATTATGTAACCGTAACACTCACCAAAAGGGCGTGGTTACAGGTTTAACTTTATTGATTACAAGAAAGCAGCTCTTCCGCGCGCGCGAACCATTTCGTTCGAGATGTCGCGGAGAGCAAACCGTGGTACCACCTTCGGCATCGGCGGAGCTCCTACCGGAAATTTTATTCCCGGCGATGGTGTGGGTCGCGCGGTCGTCGTCATTAAAATTAGCGC
Source organism: Armigeres subalbatus (assembly GCF_024139115.2). Taxonomy (NCBI): domain Eukaryota; kingdom Metazoa; phylum Arthropoda; class Insecta; order Diptera; family Culicidae; genus Armigeres; species Armigeres subalbatus. Next base: position 159,800 of record NW_026942833.1, on the reverse strand, counting down.
TCAGTTTAAATTTTTTTGTATGAAGTAGGGGGAATGACGGCTTTGGCAGGTTTTGTTCTATTATTGTCGGGGAGGTTTTTGTTGACCAAATTTTATGAAATTTGGCCACAATATTCTTTGATATGCAAAGAATGTTTAGGCCAAATATGAGCATAATTAGTTACAGAAAAATCCCCTGACAATAATAGAACAAAACTTGCCAAAGCCGCAATTCTACTAACGATTGGCTACCATCAATGAAATAGCTCTTAAGTCACAACTTGAGGCGAGATAAATTTTAATCAAAGTAAAACTTAATTGCTTGGTGATAAAAGATTGTTTTCCATCGGTAGTAGAATCACGAGAGCACGATCAGAGAAAGACTTATAATTTTAGTAGATAGTCATCCATGCGAATACATTTTTGCAGCTCGCGTGCTCGTGATTCTACTACCGATGGCAACATTCTGCTGTCGCCAAGCGATTATAATTTGCACTTTAGAAAAAAATCGTCTCGGCTTAACCTTCGTTTCTACAAAATTGTAATCTTTGGATTGATTGTTAATAATACAAATTCATATTTCTAGCATCTCCCCCCGAGGCGCACTCGTGATTCTGCTACGGACGGCAACATTATGGCGTCGCCAAATTTGATCTTTGAATAATTTTCGCCTCGCTTCTTCCTTTGTACAAAATGGTAGCCCTGAAAAGAACCGATAAATTTCAAATGATGCAACGATTCACACCACGGGCTGGAATACAATTAGCTCAGCAACTCCGCCGGGATTGCTCTCCGACACATTTCCCTCGCGCGCGGGGGAAAGCAGTTTTCTTATAATCAATAAAGATGGCCCATTAGTCCCGCTTTTTTGTTGTCCGGTATGAGTGCAAATATTGTGTAATCGTAACGCTCGCCAAAGGAGCGTGGCTACATGTTTAACTTGATTGATTACAAGAAAGCAGCTCTTCCGCGCGCGCGAGCCATTTCGTTCGAAATGTCGCGAAATGCAGATTGAGGTCTCACCATCGGCATCGGCGGAGCTCCTACCGGAAATCTTATTCTCACCGATGGTGTGGGTCGTGCGGTCGTCATCATCAACATCAGCACTCAAATTAAATGTCCTTGTCTGAAGTACTAACGATCGGCTACCATCAATGAAAGTGGCTCTTGGGAGCGTCCACAAATTACGCAACGCTTGGAGGGGCAAGGGGGGTCGGGCGAAGTGTGACGACCCATACATCATTTTTAAATGATTCATACAAAAAGTGTGACATAGGGGGGAGGAGGGGTTGAAAATGCCCAATTTTTGCGTTACGTAATTAACGGATCTTCTCTTAATGTGACTTGGGGAGGCATTACACACCGTGTTATTTTTCCTATCTTTTATCTCTTTCTAACATTGTCACCTCGTAATTTTGGAGTGACGTATTTCGGTTTTCAGTTGTTTGATGTAACTGTAAATGTATCAGCATGTAGATTGCGAGTAAGCACGCGCCGGTGATACTTTTTCAAAATCATATTTGTTGTAGAAAAAAAATTAAGCATTAATGATAATCAATAGTATCAATAGAATTGGCAAATTGCTGAAGGGTTTCCGAATCGATTGATAAGTAAATGTCGAAAATCCATCGAAAGATAAAGACGCTATTAGCGTTTGAAATCTATCCTAATATCGTGACGGTCTCGAATTTGGAAATTTCGGTTTTACACCCTGTATCTGAGTCTTCCCCTTTGACGTAGTTTACGTCAAAAAAATGCTGGTAAATTAATTCTTTTGTGTAAAATGGTGATTCTGAAAAATCATTATCTTGATAGAAAATTTCACTTGGGAACAACTGACGCCATCCATACGAATACATATTTGCAGCACCTAAGACGCGCGCCCGTAATTGTGCTGCTGGAATCACAAAACCGAAAAAGAATTTCACTGCCACTGAAGCCATCTCCCTGCGATGCGCGCTCGTGATTCTGCTACGGACGATAGGCAACTTTATGGCGTCGCCAAGCCAATCTTCCTTTGTGTAGAATGGTGGCCCTGAGAAGAACCGATTGTCGACGATGACCACATGATCCACGACACGAGCTGGAATTCGCTCAGCTGGAATTCAACTCTGGGAGCGATGCTGGGACCGCTCTCCACATTTCAAATGAAATGCCAGAGCAGTTTTCTTATAATCAATAAAGATGGCTCATTAGTCCCGCCTCTTTGTTGTCCGGTATGACTGCAAATATTGTGGAACCGTCACATATTCACCAAAGGGGCGTGGCTACAGGTTCAACTTTATTGATTACAAGAAAGCAGCTCTTCCGCGCGCGCGAGGCATTTCGTTCGAGATATCGCGGAGAGCAGACCGTGATACCATCTTCGGCATCGGCGGCGGAGCTCCTACCGGAAATTTTATTCCCGGCGATGGTGTGGGTCGCGCGGTCGTCGTCATTAACATTAGCAGCGCTCAGATTAAATTTTCTTGTATGAAGTAGGAGGAATGACGGCTTTGGCAGGTTTTGTTCTATTATTGTCGGGGGCGGTTTTTGTTGACCAAATTTTATGAAATTTTGCCACAATATTCTTTGATATGCAAAGAGTGTTTAGGCCAAATTTGAGCATAATTAGTTACAGACAACCCCCTGACAATAATAGAACAAAACCTGCCAAAGCCGTAATATCCCCTACTAACGATTGGCTACCATCAATGAAAGTAGCTGTTAAGTCACAACTTGAGGCGTGATGAATTTTGATCAAAGTAAAACTTAATTGCTTGGTGATAGCAGATTGTTTTCCGTCGGTAGTAGAATCACGAGAGCACGATTCAGAGAAAGACTTATAATTTTGCTTGACAGTCATCCATGCGAAAACATTTTTGCAGCTTCTCCGTTTGACGCGCGCTCGTGATTCTACATACATACAGAAAACATACGATGATTCAACTCATCCATGAGCTTTTAGGTGCTGAAATGCAACGCGCGCGTAAGTAGTAGTAAAATTCTTCTTTATTTAAAACATTTTTTGTTCTATAATTAATTTTAACATGTACAGTGATCGGCCGGTTGGCCCTCCAACTTCAATTTCAATTATTGTTATTATTTTGATTATAATGTTTGACTTAATTTTTAAAATATAATGTATCATGACGGCCTTCAGGAGGCGCTAGTGTGTTTTTTAAAATTTGATAACCTAACTACTATGTACACTAATATTTACAATGAAAATTTGATAACCTAGATTGGAACTAGCGCCCTAAGCGCTTCTTGGTCCGAGTGCAAGCAACGGACCCTAAACTTTTCTTTACACTCACCAAAGCGTTCATGTAAGGTTTTTATTCCGGCCAGACGGTGAACCTCGGATGTTCTTGTCCTGGGAGGGGTGTTGAGGATCATCCTCAGGAATTTGTTTTGGACCCGTTGAAGTTTGAGGTGGTGGGTTTTAGCGCAGCTTGATTTGCTTGTAGACAGCAAGCTTATTTTTCAGGGACAATGACGACCGGCGGTTGATCAAAGGGTACAGTAGTTTCAACAAGACGTTACACTTTGTCACCGTTTTGTCAACCTGTTGCCTGAAAATAAGCTTGCTGTCGAGGGTCAAGCCAAGGTAGTCGGCCTCATTGGCCCATTCCACAGTCGTGCCATTGAGGATGATTTTACAGTCCCCAGGCGGAACAAGCTTAGGGGATTTGGAGTGGGGGAAAATGATGACCTGGGTCTTCGCCGCGTTGATACAGATCTTCCAGCTGGTGAGGTACTCTGTCAGGGCATCCAGGCCTCGTTGGAGTTTTGCCACTAGCGCTCTGATCACTCTACCGTTGTAGACGATGGATGTGTCATCTGCGAACAGAGACAGAATGCCGCCTTCTGGAGGTTCTGGCATGTCGGAGGTGAACAGATTGAAAAGCAGGGGCCCGAGGATACTGCCCTGGGGAACGCCTGCGACGATGTTGTGCGCATTGGAACTCGCTCCGCTGATTGAGACCCGGAATGTCCTTGCCGACAGGTAATTGTTGATGATTTTCACCAGGTAGCTGGGAAGATTGTAGCGTTGTAGTTTGTACACCAGGCCATCATGCCATACATTGTCAAATGCCTTCTCGACATCGAGTAAGGCCATGGCGGATGTTTTCGAGACAAACTTGTTCCGTCTGAGGACGTTGGTAACTCCGGTCAGTTGGTGAACGGTTGATCGACCGCATCGGAAACCAAACTGCTCCTCGAGCAAGATGTTGATATTTTCAGCAGACTCAAGTAACCGATGATGAATAGCTTTTCGAATAGCTTGGATAATCCTGAGAGAAGGCTGATGGGACGATAGCTTTTGGGTGAGGAAGGATCCTTCCCAGGCTTCCGGATGGGGATGACTTTCGCTGACTTCCAGGACGATGGGAAGTAGCTGAGCCGGAGACACTGATTAAAGATCAGCGAGAGGTGCTCAAAGAACGGAGCACTCATGTGTTTGAGCTCGAGATTCAGGATGCTGTCGAAGCCTGGGGCCTTCATGTTCTTCGACGATTTGATATAGGCCGTCAATTCGCCAGCTGAGATCTCCAACTCCTCCGAGAAGTCGTTGGGAATCAAATGGATGTTGTTAGCATGCGTGTTGACGGCTGCTTCGTGTGGACTGACGATGTTCTGCCCAAGATTGTGTGAGCTGACGAAGTGACGACCTATTTCAGCGACCTTCTCTGCAGGAGTTATCAAGCGATCCTTAGAGCCATTATTGTTTAGTGGGATCAAAGGTGGAATGGGCCGAGGCTTGGATTTTAGAATTTTGGTCATTTTCCAGAACGGCTTAGCATAATCTGGGAGAGTGCGGATCTTATTCGAGAAGTCGTTATTTTTGAGGTCCACCATTCTGGCCTTGATAATTTTTGTGATTCGATTGCAGCGTGCCTTAAGCTCAGGCAGTCCAGTACGCTGAAACTGCCTGCGAGTGACATTCCGCAATCGAATCAAATCTTTGGTGAGTGTATCGATGTTTAAGGAGTTGCTTACCTGCCGAGCCGTCGGTACGTGTTGCTCTCGGGCCGCCGTGATCGCCTCCTCGATAGCGCACAGCTGGCGGTCGATACTTTCCGGCGTCTCCGGACGCACCTCGTAGTCGACGGTGTTATCGACGCACTGCTGGAACCGCTGCCAGTTCACTCGGTGGTAGTTCCGCCGTAACTGCTGGTGCCGATTGACCGAGGAGCCCAGTTCCGCCACCACCGGATAGTGATCCGAACTGAGCTCCTGGTACACAACCGGCTGCGAGACGTGGTCACTCAGGTTTGTAATGTAGAGGTCGAGCGTTGCGTGGGCACCGGACCGACTCAGCCGAGTGGGGGAATCCGGGCTCAGGATCGTGTAGTGGCCTTCCTCCATGTCGTTGCTCCAGATGGTGCCGTTTCGATTGCCGCGACTGTTGCCCCAGGCTTGATGTTTGGCATTCAAGTCGCCGGCAATGATATACTGGCCTTGCCTCCGCGTCAGCTTGACGATGTCCCTCCGAAGGGCAGCCGATGATCCATCGCCGGCTTTGGCCTGCGTTGGACAGTACGCCGCGATGAGCGCGATTGTGCCGACCGAAGTGGTGATTTCGACACCGATGGCCTCGATGACACTGAGCTGGAAGCTTGGAAGCAGACGACAGTTGATGTTGTAGCGAAGAGCGATGGCCACACCACCTCCCCTGGTCGGCCGGTCGAGTCGCACGATGCGGAAGTCCGGGATGTTGATGTTCACCTCCGGTTTTAGGTGCGTTTCGGTGATGAACGCCACGTCTATTTCCTTCTCCTCAAGGAAATCCTTCAGCTCGATTGTTTTGCTTTTTAGCGAGCAAGCGTTCCAGTTGACCAGGCCCACCCTAGCAGCCATTTTCAATGATGAACATGCCAAGTGTGAAGACCTGGTCGAATCGGGTTTTGCAGCCGCGCAGTCGAGTGGCGAGCTGCGCGAAGATCGGCATCAGTTGCTCGGGAGTGTCCAGCGGGGCAGATTCTTCCGGTGGGACGGCTTCGTTCTCCGACTGCCGACGGAACCCAGGAGGAGGAAGCGGGGCCATTCGCTGGTGGATGGTGCCGACGATGCTGGAGCTTGGCCCGATGCAGCTGCCGCTGCCAGTCGCGTGTGCGGCTGCAGCGGTGGAGGTATTGGAATCACACGACGGGGAGCCGGGATGGCTGGAAAGTTCACCTCGTTGATTACAGGAACACGGTTCTTCTTCGGAATGGTCCTGGTGGAAGCCTTCTTCCGGATTTCCAGGAACTCGGCTCGCTTTGGGCAGCCCTTTGTGGTGGCCCGATGTTTGTCGCCACAGTTGGCGCACTTGGGATCAGCCACCTCCATTTTGTCGCACTCGTCAGTCGGATGGGGTTCGCCACACTTGTTGCAGCGCGGCTTCATGCGGCAGTTCCTGGTGCCGTGCCCGAAATTGAAGCAGTTGGTGCATTGCGTTACATCGCGGTGCACTGGCCGATATCGCTCCCCAGTCAACGACGGTGTAATTTATAACGCCAACCAGCTTCAGGTCCTTCCAGGTAGTGGAGCCGTGCTCCAGATGGATCAGGTAAAGCTGGTCGCGATATTTCCTCGCCTTGTCGTGACGAGCGATCTTGTGGACGGCTACTGGCTTCAGTCCGCAGCTTTCAAGCTCTGCTTGGAGCTCTTCCTCCTTCATGTCGTGAAGTCCTCGCAGCAAAGCCTTGAGCGGCTTCGTGCCGGGGTGGTCATGAGTGTAGTACTCATACTTGTGGACCTCGAGGAACTCCACGACGGATTGATGATGGTCCCTGTTGGCCGGCATCACTTTCACGCCCTCGCTGCAGAGCCGAAAAGTACATTTCAGCCCCTTAGCGATCAACTGGCGTAATTTTGGGCGCAAATCCGGCGGATCGCCCTTCACAAACACGGGCGGGCACTTCTCCTTCCGCTCCGGTTGCACCTGCGGCAGCTGCGATTGCTGCTTCTTCCTCTTTTTCGGCGGATTGCCGGCGTCATCAAGCGGCAACGGCGAGAACACGTTGCTCTGCAAAAGCTGCTTGGAGGGGTTACCCGCGCCTCCAAGAGCAGTGCGCTTAGGCACTTTTCCAGCGACCGAATCGGCCACCGAGTCTCCCATGACGGGTCCGGGAGAAAATAACGCCAACGCGACAAGCGAAAACGTAAACAGCGAAAGAACGAGAAAAAACACTTAGAAAAAATGCGCGAGCAAAAAACACGTCCGTACGTGATAGCCTCCCCGATGGTGTGGGTCGCGCGGTCGTCGTCATCAACATTAGCAGCGCTCAGATTGAATTTTCTTGTCTGAAATAGGGGGAATGACGGCTTTGGCAGGTTTTGTTCTATTATTGTCAGGGGGGTTTTTGTTGACCAAATTTTATGAAATTTGGCCACAATATTCTTTGATATTAAATTAATGATTTCGTGTGTGTTACTTCTACGTGAAGTTAAACGATTTACAATGATATGGAAGTGCTAATATCATCTTCCAAACTTGGGCGTACATGATCATGATAGCATTAGAGGCGAAAGTATAGAATTGATAGTTCCGTTAGGATACGGCAGGCATGAAGAATGTTTTTATAGAAGTCGATTTGAAAGCGAGCGGAGGGCAATATTTGTGATGGCACATATCGCACGACCTTCCTTCTGCCAAGCTCCCGTATGAAGGGGGAGGGAAGAATATCAGTGTGGAAGCTGGAGATATATCAGCTTCCACACTGATATTCTTCCCTCCCCCTTCATACGGGAGCTTGGCAGAAGGAAGGTCGTGCGATATGTGCCATCACAAATATTGCCCTCCGCTCGCTTTCAAATCGACTTCTATAAAAACACTAGCTTTATGTACCCGGCCTTGCTCGGAATTGCCAGTTTGGTTTGCAGTTTTCTTTTACAATCGGAAAATGATAAAACCAATTGATCAACAGGGTAGTTGTGTTTACTTATTCATACTTTATCATTTGATAAAAAAGAAGGCTTTTGGAAACATTGACTGATTTTGAAGAAGGGATCGTGGGTTTGAAAGGTCTTTTTCCGGGAAAACTTCTATTTCTAAAGAAGGAAAAACATTCATCGATGCCATATTCGGGCAACGCATATTTTTAAAGAAGGGATCACACCCATCATTGCCTGATTCCGGGCAAATGCCTACTTTTGAAGAAGCAATCACATCCACCATTCAGAAGGAAACACATTAATCATTGCTTTTCACTGGGCATACAATTATTCCGATGAACAACAATAACCAATCCCAATACCCCCCCCCCCCCATCCCATTCCAAAAGTCCCTTCCAGCCTCTTTTTAATAGTTTCCTTTGGGTAGGGATTATGTGCTTACGTGTTTGGTTTGAATTGACCTATGCGATAAAAAGATATACTAAACTGTTCGTTTAATGAATATACCCTCTCTCTCATTTAGCTATGGCACTCATACCCAGTCTGATATAGTCTTCCTTAGACAGATAATATGGGTTCCAAATTTGGTGGACATCGATAAATGGGTTCAGCAGTCATGCTGAATTGATCGATATCTAAACAATACCCCCTCTCCCACACCCTCCCCTTTTTTTAAAATTACTTAACCACATCCACTAAAATCGCTTCCTTAGGACAGACAATATTTGATACAAATTTGGTTCAAATCGGTCATGAGGCTCAGGATTTACATTGAGTTGATCGATTGCTAAACAATACCCCTCCCCACATACCCTCCCTCTTTTGTAAAGAACACCTCTCCTCCCACACCCTCCCTCTTTTCCAAAGAGCATGCCTAACCCCCTATCGTCCCCTTCTTAAGATAAAGAATTTGTGTTCCAAATTTGGTCGAAATCGGCCAAGGGGTTCAGAATTTACACTGAGCTGACCGATAACTAAGAAATACCTCTCCCCCACACCCCTTCCCTTTTCCAAAGAGCATGCTTAACCCCCGATCGTCCCCTTCTTAAGAGAAGGAAATTGTGTTCCAAATTTGGTCGAAATCGGCCAAGGGGTTCAGAATTTAAACTGCGTTGATCAATAGTTAAGCAATACCCCTCCCCCCATACCCTCCTCCTTTTCCAAAAAGCACGCTTAACCCCCCTATCGTTCCCTCTGTAAGATAAAGAATTTGTATTACAAATTCGGTTGAAATCGGCCAAGGGGTTCAGAGTTTACACTGCGTTGATCGATAACTAAGCAATAACCCTCCCCCCACACCCTCCCCCTTTTCCAAAGAGCATGCTTAACCCCCCTATCGTCCCATCCTTAAGATAAAGAATTTGTGTTCAAAATTTGGTTGAAATCGGCCAAGGGGTTCAGAATTTACACTGATTTCATCGATAACTAAGCAATACCCCTCCCCCCACACCCTCCTCCTTTTCCAAAGAGCATACTCAACCTCCTATCGTCCCCTTTTTAAGATAAGGAATTTGTGCTCCAAATTTGGTCGAATTCGGCCAAGGGGTTCAGAATTTAAACTGCGTAGATCGATAATTAAGCAATACCCCTCCCCCCATACCCTCCCCCTTTTCCAAAATGCATGCTCGACCCGTCCCCACCTTAAGATAAAGAATTTGTGTTCTAAATTTGGTTGAAATCGGCCAAGGGGTTCAGAATTTACACTGAGTTGACCGATAACTAAGCAATACCCCTCCCCCCACACCCTCCCCCTTTTCCAAAGAGCATGCCTAACCCCCCTATCGTCGTCTCCTCAAGATAAAGAATGTGTGTTCCAAATTTGGTTAAAATCGGTAAATGGGTTCAGAAGTTATGCTGGAACATACATACAAACATACATACAAACATACAAACATAGCTTTATGTACCCGGCCTTGCTCGGAGTTGCCAGTTTAATTCGCAGTTTTTTTCACCATCGGAATTGGAATAGGTCAAAAGGATAATTGTGTTTTCTTATTGATATTTCATCATTTGATTAAAAGAAGGTAGATTACATTTGAAAACATTGACTGATTTTGAAAATGGGATCAAACCCAAAATCGCTTTATTCCGGGCAAACGTCTATTTCTAAAGAAGGAAAAACATACACCGATGCCTTATTCCGGAAAAACGTCTATTTTAAAGAAATGATCACATTTACCGTCCAGAAGGAAACACTTTAATCATTGCTTTTCTCTGGGCAAACCATGATTTCGATGAAGTGTTGAGTTGATCGATCCCTGTCATCTTCGCCTTCTTAAGAAAAAGAATGTTTGTTCCAAATTTGGTTGAAATCGGGCAAGGGGTACAGAAGTTATGCTGGAACATTGGATCATTGCATACCTTGCTTTTATTTATTAATCTTGAATCATTATCATATAATTATCATACCTTTTAAAATTTGGAATAAAGGTTACTCGATTATGGATCACTATGCAATTTGATCATTCATAATCATCAATCATTAATCATATCGATCGTTAATCATTAACCATACACATAGTGTGTCAACATTTAATCACGATCGGTAATCGTTAATCATAATCCAACGGTTTTTCATCTATTATTCATAATCGTTAATTATTGTCAAAAATGAATTTAATCATTAATCATTATCAGTCATCATTTTCAAAAATTATAATTCATTAATCATAATCTTTAATCATAGAGTTGAATGATTTAATCATTTAATCTGCTTAGAATTGGTCCTGGGGGTCAGGAGTTACACTGAATTGCCCGTTTTCTAAAGACAACCGCTTTCCCTTTACCCCTCCTCTTTTCTCAACGGCCATTTCACCCCTTTGTTATCTTCTCCTAGGGATAGAAAATGTGTGTACCAAATTTGGTTGAAATCGGTACAGGGGTTCAGAAGTTACACTAAATTGCTCGTTTTCTGAACAATACCCCTCCCTTCAGACCCTACCCCTTATCCAAATTTCCCTCCCGTACGATCGGCTCCTCATAGTGAATATGTGTACAAAATTTGATTGAAATCGGTCCTGGGGTTGGGAGTTACACTGAGTTGCTCGTTTTCCAAAGACAACACCTCCCCTATACCCTCCCTTTTTTCCAATGACCATCCCATCCCCTTTGTTATCTTTTCCTTATGATGTAGAATGTGTGTACCAAATTTGGTTGGAATCGGTACAGGGGTTCATGTTTTACTTTGAGTTGCCCGTTTTCTAAACAAAACCCTCCCTCCAGACCCCTCCCCCTTTCCCATTTTCCCTCCCTTATGCTTACCTCCTCGTAGTGAATATGTGTACAATATTTGGTTGAAATCGGTCCTGGGAGTTGAAAGTTACTCAGAATTGGTCGTTTTCTGAACAAAACCCCTCCCACCACCCTCCCCTTTTCTACATGACCATCCCACCCCTTTGTTAACTTCCTCTGAGGATAGAGAATGTCTGTACCAAATTTGGTTGAAATCGGTCCTGGGAGTTGAAAGTTACACAGAATTGTTCGTTTTCTGAACAAAACCCTCCCACCACCCCTCCCCTTTTCTACATGACCATCCCACCCCTTTGTTAACTTCCTCTGAGGATAGAGAATGTCTGTACCAAATTTGGTTGAAATCGGTCCTGGAGTTGAAAGTTACACAGAATTGTTCGTTTTCTGAACAAAACCCTCCCACCACCCCTCCCCTTTTCTACATGACCATCCCACCCCTTTGTTAACTTCCTCTGAGGATAGAGAATGTCTGTACCAAATTTGGTTGAAATCGGTCCTGGGGGGTGAAAGTTACACAGAATTGTTCGTTTTCTGAACAAAACACCTCCCACCACCCCGCTCCTTTTATTACATGACCATCCCACCCCTTTGTTAACTTCCTCTGAGGATAGAGAATGTCTGTACCAAATTTGGTTGAAATCGGCCAAGTGGTTCAGAAGTAGTTAGCGAACATACATACATAGATTGGTTTTTATATATATAGATAGATAGATTCTTCATGCCTGCCGTATCCTAACGGAACTATCAATTCTATACTTTCGCCTCTAATGCTATCATGATCATGTACGTCCAAGTTTGGAAGATGATATTAGCACTTCCATATCATTCTTTGATATGCTATGATATGATATGATATTTGATATGAAGTACTAACGATCGGCTACCATCAATAAAAGTGGCTCTTGGGAGCGTCCACAAATTACGTAGCGCTTAGGGGGGGAGGGGGGTTGGGCGAAGTGTGACGAACCATACATAATTTTTAGATGCTTCATACAAAAAGTGTGATATAGGGGGGGAGGGGGTGGTTGAAATGCCCAATTTTTGCGTTACGTAATTAAAGGATCTTCCCTTAAGGTGACTCGGGGAGGCACTACACACCGTGTTATTTTTCCTATCTTTTGTCTCTTTCTAACATTGTCACCTCGTAATTTTGGAGTGGCGTATTGCGGTTTTCAGTTGTTTGATGTAACTGTAGATTGTGAGTAAGCACGCGCCGGTGATACTTTTTCAAAATCATATTTGTTGTAGAAAAAACTAAGCATTAATGCTAATCAATAGTATCAATAGAATTGGCAAATTGCTGAAGGGTTTCCGAATCGATTGATAAGCAAATGTCGAAAATCCATCGAAAGATAAAGACGCTGTTAGCGTTTGAAATCCTAATTTTTGTGACAGTCTCGAATTTGGAAATTTCCATTTTAAACCCTGTATCTGAGTCTTCCCCTTAGACGAAGTTTACGTGAAAAAATCTGTTGCAAACATCAAAACTGCCATACAAGCCATACAATTTTCTTCAGTCATAATGCGATTCAATTGTTTGCATGGTCTCTTTCCGATACTTGCTTGGGATTCAACTACCGACGTTAGGGTTGCGCTTTGAATAAAGTTCATCTCGGAACCGATTTCTTTTTCAATCATCAACAGGAAAAATACAACATTAAAGTCTCGCGGGAAAATTTCATGTTGTGCCGACAACATCCAAATCGTTGCAAACGCCACATTAGTGAATAAATTGCTGTAGCAATCTTCCGATGACAGCCTATGCTCGGACCGGCACTAATGCTATGATTCCGCTACCGATGCCAAACAATTATGCTTTGTTCTATGAAGAAAGTTCGTCTAATATCAACATTCTCAATCACTAAAATCATATAACTCCGAATTGCGCTAGAAAATTTCACCGAAGAATTTTCCAGTTCCTAACGGTTGCACTTTAGGAAAATTATTTCAACTTAACCTTCCTCCCAAATATAATGATGGTCCTGAAAAGAACCGATTAATTGCCACTTATGTCCTTATTAACAGCAGCCACTGGGCTGCGCGACCGCCATCTGATGATTCGGCTCATCGAACGCCGTCGATTGCCAGATCCGCCGAAGAAGGGACACGGATGAAAATGATGTGCCGCTGCTTCCACGACCGCCACCACCTCCGACCGAAAAAATTTCATCCGCACCACCACCGCTGAGACAGCCGTTGTCACTGGGACCGCTTCTGGACGCCCTGGTCTGCTCGCCGTGACATCCAGAATGAAAATGACGCGCGCACGCGAAACACGGGGCTTTTTATACACAGGGAAAACCAAGCAGTGTATCAAAAGGCCCGTACCTTACTGCAATCTGATGTCCGTGTTGGGGATTTATGAACGGAATTGAATTTTTCACCCGGTTTGGAAAGAAATAATATTTTCAATAGTTTAACGTTGATAATCAATAGTATCAATAGAATTGGCAAATTGCTGGAGAGTTTCTGAATCGATTGATAAGCAAATGTCGAAAATCCATCGAAAGATAAAGACGCTATTAGCGTTTGAAATCTATCCTAATTTCGTGACGGTCTCGAATTTGGAAATTTTGGTTTTGCACCCTGTATCTGAGTCTTCCCCTTAGACGTAGTTTACGTCAAAAACAAATTAACGTTCTCTCGTACTAAATGTCCACAGTTGCTTGAAAACGTGAAGAAAGCTGTGGAAAGTGTGCTTTCGAATGAGCTTCCATTCTGCGATGCAGTCGCATTTACTTCGGACACCTGGACTTCACGCTCAAATGAGCCTTTTCAAAGTTTGACGCTGCACTACGTGTCGAAAAAATACGTAATCAGGAAATTCACAGTAGACTGCAAATCATTTCGCGGACGTCACACTTCTGAAGCAATTGCTAAGCTATGCGACGAAATGATTAGTTCAATACCAGGGCTCAATCCATCCTTCACTCGATACGCAACAACCGATTCAGGAGCAAACATGCTAAAAGCAATGTGCTTAGCTAACGAAGTGTCAGGAAGTCTGAAATGTATTGACCATATTTTCAATACATGTGTAAATAAAGCATTGGAAAAAAGCTCTCTGATGGAAGTAATCGGACTTTGCAAGAATCTGGCATCCCTGACACATCGGTCATCGCTATCACAGCAAAAAATTCGAAAGGCATGTGAATCTGTCGCTGGTAAGGTTATTCATAAATGTTGTGCTTGTCCATATACTATATGTATTTGCTTTTTCAGTCACATACAGGAAAATAGTGCAGCCGGTCCAGACAAGGTGGAACAGCCTATATGCTTGTCTCGTGTCAATTATTGCTATGAAAGCCCCTCTGCTGTTTGTCCGAGAGAACGATGAAGGCACAGACCTTGCCAAAACAATTCCGGACGAGTTTGGATTCTGTAAGCTGGAACAAATTATAAGGCCTCTAGAAGATATCCGCAAAGCATCCGAAGCATTATCCGCGGAGGATAAACCGACAATTCATCTGGTGCTTTGTTATATGATGACCCTCAATAATCTACAATCAAAGTACGGAGGTCTAGGAAAAGAAACCATGGAACTATGTCGAGTTTTTGTTGAAAATCTCAACCAGCGCGTTCCCAACAAGGGGAAAAATGAATATGTTGTAAGTATTTTGGGTTGTGTTTTCATAATATGACAATGTCAAACATATAGGGGAACGGTTCGGAACTTCAACCCATAGCTCCTATTTCCATCCCATCAAAAAGAAAGCAATGAATAGAAATCTCTGAATTGTCACATTTGTTTATAGGGAGTGAGCTCGTAAATAAAAACTGAAATTTAACGCCGGAATCAACTATTTCCGGCGAACTTCCGTAAAATGTTACCTCTCATATCATGATAATAGTTCCGTGCAATTGTTTTGGACTGAGATCCTAATATTTCGGCTTTATTTACAAATTTATGAATGTAAATACGCTAGAGGGTCCATTACTAGCACCCAAGGGGGGTCCATAATAGGCGCAACAGGGTAAATCAAGTGGGGGATCATTATACGTATGTAGGAGAAAAAATAATGTGCTTGCGTGTTTGTGTAGATACAAAACACGTTGCTGATATCTGTCGCTTGCTATCTGATGCTACAGAACGACAATAGGTTGTGCGATCCACTATAGCGCATCGTCTGAAGTAAATATCAATCGTTAGGGGGTCCACTACTAGCGCTCACTCCCTATATGATTTTACACGTTCCAACTGTGACTTATTTTAAGTTGTACATTACTTTATTGGAACAATGCTATCTTTCTGTTCACTTTATAGAACCCTTTGAGGTAAATCAAATTGTTGATGCTTGTGATTGAAAAATAATACATGCTTTGTTTGCTACAACTCTTTCTTTCATAGTATTGTGTGGCGAACTTGATTCACCCAAGGTTTAAAGGGTCGGTCATGAAGTTGGATAACGATCAATATACTTTTGACGTTACAAAAAACCGCATGCTGCGTGAGTACTCACTGCGATACGATCAGGTACGCGAAGGCTCCGGTGTACCTGATCAGTTTTCGTGCCAATCGACATCAAATAATCAAGAGAAAACATCTGGCTGGAGCGACCTTGAGAAATTGACAGAAGAATTTGAATGTACTGAAACTATCCCAGAATCGAAGCAAACAGACATTCAACGTGAGATGAGAACTTACATCGAGAATACACCTAGAGCAGAGTCAGTAGAAGTAGATATTCTACAGTGGTGGAAAAACAAAGAACGCGATTTTCCGTGCCTTGCTAAATATGTTAGGCAAATACTGGCAATCCCGGCAACATCTGCGCCATCTGAACGAGTTTTCTCGTGTGGTGGAAATATAATGACGGCACAGCGTTATCAATTATCAAGTCAAAACTTAGAAATGTTGATCTACATAAAGCAAAACTTTGATAAAGTCCTGATTGCTAAATGAAAGTATCGGTAGTGTAGATACGTTTAGTTTAGGTTTCGTTAAGTTTCAACAACGTATACCATCGTCTACCATACGTTTTAATTTTTTCGGTTAAGTTTCATCCCTTTATTGTTATTTTTTTAACATTACATGTTTTTTTATATAAGATCGTACACATCGTCAATGCACGAGTGAGGCATCACTCCCAATAAGTGTTTATTCTGAGTTTAATAATAACTCATCAAATTGTATTTGGACAACAGACATAATATTGAACCATTTCAACGGGTAATTGAAATAAATAACTAAGCGGTCAACAGTGGTGTATAATCTTTAATTTAATGTACCGAAAGGATTTTATTTCACTCCAAAACTGAATCCTGTATTATAGGGAGGGCACATATCCTGATCCGATTTGCTGGCAGTGGCATTCGACGGGGAATCATGCCGCATTGTTTCCTATTAAAATATTTAATTATGGGCTCAAAAGTTATGAAAAATATACAGTTTTTTCTTTATGAACGAGAATAACAACATCACCATGAGTGGATTAATCAGATTATTTTATTATTTTTATAGCAATGTACAAGCGAAAACAATACAGGAACAGGCTTCGGCAAATGTTAATTAGCACCTTTTGAAAAGTTAAGCGAGAATTGTTGCATTGCTGCACTTTTGCGTAAGCATGGTTGTCCCGTGTCGTTCCGTTCCCGTTGACGCTTTTGATTAAACAAATTATTTCATATCATGGCTGGTTTTGCCTAATCCATTCTAGTTCTTAAATTTATTGGTGGACACTTATGAAGGTCGTTAAGGCGGTGGAGGGGGCATCGCCCATTGGTGCCATGTAGCAGCTGCACTCGGAGCGGCGGTGTGGCGATGGCAGTTTTTGGGCAGGGTTTGCAGAAATCGCTATCGATAGATAATGAACAACGATAAAAGAGAGGCAAAAACCACTTCGAATCATAACAAGCCATGAAAACAAAACTGTCGCACTTGTATACAAGTTGGAAAAAACTGATTCGGATAGGCGGCCCCCACCGAGGGGCTGTGATAAAACACGTTTTTTCGCTCATTTTATGTTGGGGACCATCACAGCTCTGTAAAACAAGTGTAAATGCATCATCAGAACCGGTGCCCCCGCAATTGGGGCTTATTAAAAGAAATTTATCATGGGTTGTAGCCCCCGAATCATTTCATTATCGTAACAGCTACCGAAAAACGTCTCTCACGGTATGCTACCTATCGAGAGTTTATATAGACATGAAAAGTGAGAGATTCTCTCATTCTTATTTGGATGCAAACCCTGGTTTTGGGGCAGTTGGGATTGGGTTTTAATATTTATTAAAATGTTTATAATATATCTTATTTGTATACTTCATTCATAATTTTTATTCATCATAATTTTCTCAAACTGCAGGGGTCCCGTAGCGTAGTTGGCTACACGTTCGCCTCATAAGCGAATGGTCATGGGTTCGATTCCCAGCCCCTCCACCAAACCTTGTCAGTCGCCAGAGGCGCAGTCCGTACGGTGGCGTTTTGGGGAACGCGCCTCACCGACACGGCTGCCTGATGACGACTGACAAACCTGTTCTTCTCGGAGGCATTCCTCCAACGTGCTTCGATTAATGGCAACCGAACAAAGCAACGATCACTGGATTTACCACATGGACAAATGAACACAATGGACTCACGATGATATGGACTGGCAACGACAATGGACATCTAAAAATAGATTCTGTGTGGACTCTGTACAGCAGAGTACCACAGTAGATCACGGCACAGTAGCGGTTAAGAACACAGAGTGCCTACCAAATAAAATACACGAATAAAAAAAAAAAAAAAATTCTCAAACTCCATTTAAAACAATTAACTAATTATTCTGGCCACAAATGGCTTCGTGGCCACCTTTGCTTTACTAACTCTATTTCAAGCGATATCCTGTTGAAGAAACCATAATATGGACAACAAGTTGGAGGCGGACATCCCAAAAGCTGAGTATAATTTTAATTTTAATATGCTATGACATGCACTTAACTCTTTCTAAAACAGAATGATGTAAATTAGCAATCACAATTTAAGTTACTATCCAATCTAAACTTTATTTTTTATGAAATATAATTCCATTTGATACCTACCAATGAATTAGAAAGAATTAGTTCAACAATCGGCAATCACTGGTGTGATATGCCAACAGCTACATGTAGTAGGTAACTACATTTTACATTTACACAATATATATCACCGATGGCTGGCGGGGCATTGATCGATAACATCCTTGAAAAAAACTTTCTTCTGTGGATTTACTAATATCTCCACTATTGGTACCGTTTCCCAAATGCAAATAAAAACCTGATTAATCCACCTAGCGGTGTTGATGCCCTGTTGTAAAAAAAATATAAATGAGTATTTTTTAACGTGTATTGGGCATCAAAAATAAGATTTTGACAATGACTTCTGATCCCATAGTCCGATCTGTCAAATTTTCAATAGCAAATATTGTTGTACGAGAAAGGCAAAAATATTTGGAAAAAAAAAATTCCGCGGAAAAAAAAAATTTCGTTTCGTTTCGTGAAATTTCGAATCAATTGGCACTCTGATTTCGTTTCGTTTCGAAGTTTCGAAATAAAATTATATTTCGTTTCGTTTTGTTTCGAGTTCTTTTGGAAATTTCATATTTCGTTTCGTTTCGTTTCGACTTGTAAAAGTATGTTATCGCATACCCTTAGTTCCAATAGTTCGGATTCCTCCTCCTATACCAGTAATGGGTAGTGTTTCAGTTACATTCAGTTTTGCATTATTAGGTAATAAGTCTTTTCTTATGATACAACAGGATGCACCTGTGTCAATGATAAATTGAATTTGCTGGTTATTGCTGTTAAGTGTAAAATTTGCTCTTGACGCTACAACAGAGTTATACACGAAATAACTCCTGAATAAGGTTCACCTCTTCTCGTGCGGGATTCTCATTGCGAGTGCTAGGTTCTCTTTCTTGTTCATTACCACCATGAACACAATTACAAGTGTGCTGGGTATTTCCGTTCCTTCTATGGTCGGTACTGTTGCCATGCGACGGTCCTTGATAACTGTTTCGGAAGTGGCCTCTACCACCTCGTCCACGTCCATGTCCCCGCTGGGAATTGTGATTAAAGTTATTTTCCGGACCATGATGGTAACCTCTACCACGATAATTTCCACGTCTGTTGAAATTACCGTTTCCCGGACGCATTCCTCTTGAATGTCTGTAACTTCCTCCTGCCTTGTAGGATTGGTACCAGTTAATCTCTTCATTTTAACTGGCACTACCTCCAAAGCATCAGAAATTGCCCTATTCAAGGTAGGCGGATTCCTAGCTTTGACGAAAAAGGCTGTTTGTGGATTCCCCAATCCAGTAATAAAAGCATTAATCGCAACAGGTTGTACAATAGCATCTGCTGCTGCTTCATTTGCAAATGTTTTGGTAGACACATGAGCTGTGGCAAGTTTTGCTGCCAGCTGCTCTACCGATTTCCCAAATTCGGTAATTGTCTGCTTATGCTGTCTAATCTGTTTCAATTCTGCTTCACAAGCCATTGGAGTCAATTTGACTGCAAATTTAGTTGTGAGCAACTGCTTAGCTTCATCAATTGTGGTTGCTCCCTCAATTGCACCATGGGCCGAACTAACCAATCTTGTTTTAATAAAAGTGATTAGATTGGCCTCTGGTACATTTGCAGAGTATGCTTTCAACAAGTCGACAGTTTCTAGGAAATGTCCAAGTTCCAAACTGTCACCATTGAATTTATCAATGATCTTCAAGGCAAGTCCTAAATCGAGTGCAGCCATTGTAAAATTTTCAACTTCGCAAAAGGGTTCAGACTCTTCCTCTTCTTCTTCTTCTCCTATCTCTTCTTCTACTTTTCCTTCCTCAAATAAATCTTGTAAATTTGATTCCTCTAATTGTTGTTCCTTCAATAGTTCTAGACATTCATTGATAGTTCTGTTTAAAGTTTTATATCGTTGGAATAGAACCAATTGTACACTTCCATCAAGACTTTTACTTCTTAGAATTCTTTTAGCATTATCTTTAAGAATCTTAAGTTCAACAATTTTTATCTGTTTAGTCTCTGGTCTAAATCTACAATATTTTTTTAAACTGTTGTGAAATTTATTTACTTTGTCTGCAATTTGTAAAAATTCGTCCATTTACAGGCAGAGCAAATAAATTCCGGAATAAAATTGGAAAATTTTTACCTGAATCTCTTTTTGTCCATCTTACGCCCCTACCCGTCGATATTCTTCGATTGTGTCCGTTAACTCTTTGTAGTGGAACTCTAGGTCTCCCATCCACATAGTGTTTCCCGTTTCCATGACAGCGACGGCTGCTACCTGATACACTGCTTGCACTAAGATCCTTTTTGCTTCGAATTCCTCCGGCGTGACGGGAATTCGTTTTGCCATCAATCGGCACCAATGGTTTATTTCACGCGCGAAAAAGTCTTTGCACTGTTTCAGTTTTTCTTCCGGCAGTGTTCTACGTTCTGCCATTTTTACTTTAGGAAATTGTCACTCAACACATTATTTTTTCAAATTTACACTTTGTTCACATCAATGAAGGAAACAGCGGCCTTCAAATGGCGCTTTTTCATTTTCTTCGCGTGTATTTTACACCCAGGTTTTTTTTACACGGTTTGGTTTTGGTCGTTTAAGACCTTCAGGGTCAATGAATCAATGAGTTTACCCCACCAAAAAATTCACAAAAATCAGAAGGGTTATATACAAGATACGACCGCCCGACGTAAACTACGTAAAACAGATCATAAGATAAGATAATTATTTTGGTTAGAGCCTAGAGTGATTAAAATTTTGACTTTTGCGCTCCCTTATGCTTGAATGTTAACATTAGCTGGTTTGGTGAACCTCCTAAATTTTCAACTGGACACTACTTGCAGAGGTCCTTCCTTCATCTTATTAAGTACAAAAGGAAGCTATTAAAAAGGCTTCTAACGGCAAGGAATATCAGATCTTCATGTGATAAACTTTGTACAAAATGTGAAGTTGAATAAAAATTCTTCACACCTGTTTTGTTACACTTACTTCAATTCAATTGTTTCTTCTTGCTGAGAAAGCCACAGAAATTAGCAGAAACAAAAAGTGTAGAGAAAATTGAAAAAGGTGAGAATTTGGATTAGGATGTAAAAAAATTTAGCTGAAGTGACTCTTCAATAAGCCACTAACAATTTTTAATATTTACAACTTAAAGCACGCGAATAATTTACTATTCTGAATGATGTCTTTACTCATGTAACAGTCACATTTGAACATGATGCAATAGTGTCCGGTACTAGGAGACATTTTTCTGAAACGTAAAATTTTTCACCAAAATTCATCGTTGAAAAACGTGTTCAAATGATCATATATAGTTTGTATGAATCATTTTGTGTTTCTTTCTTCTATCTATTCTTCCTTTGAAGCAATATAACTCACGAAGAGGATGACCGATTTGCAAGATTTCCTCACTAATCGATTCGTATTGGGGTCAGCTGTGTTTCTATATGCAAAAGGTTAGTAAATTTTAAAGGAAATTTGGGAAAATTGTCAAAATACAATATTAGGGCGAGTTTGGAGAAAACCTAATGCGGTCGCTCGAAAAATGATCTAGAGTGCGGCGTCGCAATCAACGCAAAAAATGACATTTCGAACGTTAAACGTAAAGACTCGAGCAACGCAGGGTACGTTCTGCTAGTATGGTATAAAGTATGGTTAAAGTTTTTTTTATTAAATGGCTTATGTGTCCGGCACTGGAGGATCTCCCCCTAAATATAATCAACCCGAAGACTTCGTAGAATATTTCTAAATCTGTAAGACGATTGTTGTTGCGAACCGATCGGATTTTCGTAAGCAAAGAATAAAGAAAATAAAAATGCACATTATTGATGTTATTCTTTTACGTGCTCAATTTTCACGATTTTTCGTTTTTCACACGATTTTGTATTTTTCTAATAATTTTTCTTGCAAGCAGTGAACTGTTTGGCAATAAAGACGATTTCACTTGCTAAGTTTCCTATGTTGCCAATGTACTCATATATTTTTAGATATTAATGACCAACGTTGCAAAACGGTTTTCCGAAAAATGTACTGTTCTCATAGTAATTCTCAATATTCTCATACAAACTTCAAACCGCGCGTGCGTGCTTAGTCAAATTACAACCATTGGAATGTTGGATATATGGGGTCGGGAGGTAGCGAGGATTGTTTTGGTAAACGTTTTGCCGCGTGTAATGTGTAGTTTTTCCGCAAATCATGTTCAATCGCAGACCAATCCATTTATGTTTCGAACAAAATTGGCGTAACTCACTACATATGAAAATGGTTGGATATGACAATTTAAAATTTTCATTTAAAAACCTCAAATTTATTATTCCACAGTGGTTATTCGACGTGGATACACGCTAACTTTCACCTACTCAGTGACTGAGTAAAATTGCATTGCTCTCTCTTTCTATCCCACAGAAATTTTACTCAATTCCCGTCAAAACAGTTAGAGTGTAACCTTGTTGATAATCAATTTTAATATTCACTTCTTGCTAACATGTCCAGTATCAGTAGCACTTTTTCATAAACACTACTTTTTTTGCTCCGACCGCGGTCATTGCTCTGGTTCTATTTTGTACTTTTTGTGCGAATCACCGCACAAAAGTAGAGCGCAAGAATCAACCGCAGACGGCGACCGTAACGAAACTGTGAAATTTTATGGGTTGGTAAAAATTTGGAATTTTTAATGTTTTTACGTTGATCATTAATAGTTCCAATAGGCTTAAAAATTGCTGGAGAGTTGCCGATTCGATTGATAATAAAATCTCGAAAATCCATTGAAAGATAAAGGAGCTATTAGCGTTTGAAATCTATCCTAATTTCGTGACGGTCTCGAATTTGGAAATTTCCGTTTTACACCCTGTATCAGAGTCTTCCCCTTAGACGTAGTTTACGTCAAAAAATCAAAGAAAATTCAGGGGGTATTTGAAAAGCTGTAAAAGTTCAGGTTAACCGAGAAATTAATGAATTCCAACCGCGCAAAAAAAAAACCTGGGTGTATACAGAGTAGACTGGCCCAGGAAACAAAAAGTTGTATACTTCCACGGGGCACCCCCCAGGATTGTGTCTTTGAGTGAGAAAATCAATCTCTGAAAATTTCATCTCAATCGCTTGTTGCATAAGCTGGCGCATTTGATTTGAAGTTTGTATGGGGATTTCAGCCAAAATGTATAGGAAAATACACCTCCATCACTCTTTCTATCTGGAAATTGGTTCTGATTGCTCGATTGACCTCAGAATTGCAAAAACGGCAGTTGGTATGCTACAGAACAATTTCACAGAACATTGTATGATGATTAAATGAACTTTTATATAGGTTTCGGTTAATGCGATTCAATCAATAAATCCAAAAATACACAATTCAGCTCCTAATAAATCAGCTTAAAACTATATAAAAGTTCATTTAATCATCATACAATGTTCTGAGAAATTATTCTGTAGCATACCAACTGCCGTTTTTGCAATTCTGAGGTCAATCGAGCAATCAGAACCAATTTTCAGATCGAATGAGTGACGGACGTGTATTTTCCTGTACATTTTGGCTGAAATCCCCATACAAACTTCAAATCAAATGCGCCAGCTTATGCAACAAGCGATTGAGATGAAATTTTCAGAGATTGATTTTCTCACCCAAAGACACAATTCTGGGGGGTGCCCCGTGGAATTCGACAACATTTTTTTCTCCCTATACTAAGCTGGGCCAGTCTAATACAGAGTCACCATCAGCTGTGCAGTTGTGACGATGAGGATCGCCCACAATTTCCACTCGTGACTCTCATGGTATTCACTGTGCTGCATCTGCACAACGGTCACCTGTGAATCCCCATTGTGGTTTTCTTCTTTGGACGATGATTTCCCCATTTTTAGCAATTATGACGCATTAAATTATCAATTTTCCGTTTCCACTACGCATAGGGGAGTTTGTGATAGTTAATCGGTTCTTGTTCGCCACTTTTATCTCACTACTGGGAATCTTTCCTTCACTTGCGACGAGTAGGAGCGCTATCACTTCGAGAACTTCGAGATCGCTACATCTTTGTCGACCTTTACCGGTCCATCGGACCGTGCAAAACTACTTTATCTCTCTATGGGAAAAAACTTGCAGGGCATAATCAACGCGGCAAATCTCCAACCAAACTACGGTGACACTAGGTGCTACTCAGCCTTAGTGAAGGGCATGAACGATTACTTCAAGACGATGACGGACACAGCAACAGAGCATGAGGCATTCCAAGCCATGCCACAAGCGAGTGGAGAGTCAATCGTATCATTCCACGCCAGACTGGCACAAAAAGTACGCCTTTGCGGCTACAGTCCATCCCACCAAATCCGTTTTATCTTGTCCCAGCTACTGAAGAAATGAGAGGTTCTCAACAGGAGTGCGGCCAAGGACGACGAAACCGGTGGGTTTACGTTCCACAAAAGGAATGTTTGTCCAGCTTTGGGCAAACGATGCAATTCGTGCGGGCGTACTGGACAATATGCCGCAATGTGCCGTACCGACATCAGACAGAAACGCATCAATAATCTACAGGAGAAGAGATCGGACAGTATACTGTCAAATGATTGGAAAGATGAATCGAATAACGACCAGGTAAAATTCAAAATTAATCTGTGCTACATAACTCAATGCATGAACTCAAATAAATTGTAGTTGAACTCTTAAATTAAAATTGTAGATCCATTTCACTAGCATTTTCATTTAACACGTTATAACCTAAGTACAAGACACTACCAATACTCTCCATTTTCATGCTTTGCTTTTCATGCTCATGGTTTGCTTGTTTTTTCCCTAGAATATCAATGCGATTGTATCTCTAAGTGATGCACTTGTACGTTGTCGGCTCGGCTCATCCAGCCCACTTGAATTTTTGGTTGATTCTGGCGCCGATGTCAACATCATCGGAGGGAACGATTGGGCATTGTCAAACAGGAGTTCCACTACCAGAAAGCCGAATTAACACTTGTAGAGCGTCCAAGAACAAAAGAAATCCGCGCATACGCATCGGCTTCCCCAATGGTCATACGGTGCGCGATTCGCACAGAGGTCGAAGTGATGAAAGCATTCAAACCCATAATCACCGCTGAATTTCTTGTAGTGGAAGGTGGGCACCGGTCGATACTGGGGAGAAGCACATCCGGAGAGCTGCGACTTCTTGAAGTAGGTCTTTCGGTTAATAGTTGCGAAGAGTCAACCGCTGTTGGAGTATTTCCGAAAAAGCCAGGAGTGCGTATACGATTCAGTATTGATACTTCAATCCCACCGAGAAGAATGCCAATTACGGACCGATGCCCACGTAGCGTTTTTTCAAGCTGCGTTGACGCCGCGTCCACGCAAGGTACCCGGCATCAAATGTAGTCGTGCACACGTTCACGTGTGCATTACTCCATTTGATGCTGGGTACCTTGCGTGAACGCGGCGTGCACGCAGCATAAAAAAACGCTACGTGGACATCGGCCCTACAATGTACCGGCAGCTTACCGGGAGGCCGCCAGGAAGCGTTTGGATGATATGGAAACACGTGGAATCATCGAACGTGTTGTTTCAGCTCCAGGGTGGATAAGCGGCATGTCGGCGGTTCCCAAGGGTTAGAACGATTTTCGGCTAGTGGTGAACATGCGAGCTTCAAACAAGGCAATAAAGCGAGAGTACTTCCGCATGCCGTTGATTGAAGAAATGAAGGTAAAACTACACGGCCCGAAGTTCTTCACGAAGCTGGATTTGACCAATGCCTATTACCACCTAGAACTATGGGGGTCGTACACTTATTACACACTTAGATTATTTTACAGTATACGGTAACTTTTTACCGAATTCTCAACAACGGTAATCAGTTCGGTAAACGAATTTAGTACCGAACGTACGGTAATCGTTGAGGATTGCTGAACTGTAAAAAAATACCGAACTGTACGGTAATTTCACCAGAAAATTTACCGTAGGATTTGTAAATGGCATAATATCAATATTCATTTTAACCATTGAAATAAAATAATTGTATTGCCAAAAAGGCGTAAGATATGCTCATTTATTTGAAAATTATCATAAACATTATATTATGATGTCAATAAGTCCTGAAACTGCGGTTGTTATACAAGACAGCGTAATGAACGAGCAGACGATATAGTGCTGCTCTGATACCGGCTTTCCAGTTTCAATTAAACTGGATTGTGAACGGACTCCAGTAGCTGAAAGAATTAGAATGTATGAACTACAACTTGCATAAACACTTTTCAATGCGAATCACAATAAACATTACACATTACCTTAGAGTTACAAATAAATCTCTTCCGAAAAATGGTTTCCTGGAAAATGAAATAAGAACAACAAATGACGATTGATGTTTATTGTAAAATAATCTGGCTTACCTTTGAAGCGATTTTTTCGTTCTGTTTCGAACGGAATGTTTGCCCAATGTCATGACTGTCAGATTTATTTTACAGTATTTCAGTAATCTAATTAGCCGATTACAGTTCTCTTCGGTATTCGATTACCGACTTCGGTACGAGGATTAATTTACCGTATGTTCGGTAATTTTTTGACAGCTTCCGTCAAGAAATTTCACAAAATACTGTACGTTCGGTAAAAGATTTACGGAAAAACTGTAAAATTATAACTTTTACAGAAATCTTGTAAAAATGTGTGGTTACCGATTGAATTCGGTAAAAATATTACCGAACGACGAAATAAAATCTGAGTGTGTACGTAAGCATTTTTTCTGAGTTTTTCGACCCCCCCCCCCTTGTCAGATTTTTTTCATACAACAGATTTTGACGTAGGACTTACGTCTCTCTTTACTATACCGGGTGTCATTTCAAATTTTTCAAATCGACCGCGTTACGCTGTGTTGAAAGATTTCAAACGTAAATAGTTTTTGCCCTATTGAACAGTTTTCTGCAGTTAACCACTCAATCAACAGCTTTCAAGTATGCCTTTCATATTCATGCTTGATAATATCCGAAAACTTGTTTCAATAGGCCCAAAACTGTTTTCAAAGCAAAATATTGCATTCACGAGAACCTATAAATATGAGTACCGCATCATTCTTGCATCATTCCATTGCCACGCTCTGATTGGTGCAGACGTCAGCGAATGAGCTCTCGCTAGGTTTTTTCCTCACAATCTGACCCTGAGATCTGACAAGAACAGGCAAAGCAACCGCATCGCCAGAACTTTTGAAGTGTTGCTCCATCGTCTCAGCTACGCAATCGCAAACTTAAGCTTTCTCAAGAGCAAGGCAGAATCGTCAGCATCATCGGCATTTTCGGTCCGGCATTGTCGAGGCCACCGCACAAAGGAGAAGCCTACCGGACAGTAAGCGCGGCTCGGCGGTGTGACAATAGACTGTCAATGAAAACACTGAACAAGATGAATTATTGACAGTGGCTGATTTTCTACCCGCCACTTCCACAGCCAGGCGCTATCGTATATGCGCAAATAGCCAGCATGAGTTAACCTCCAGAAATTGATATGGCGAAAGACATCTAACGCGGGTTTTCTCAAAATTAGGAACTTTTCATGAAAAACTGTATTGTACCGGTTATGATGGGTGGTGTTCGCTAGTACGCCTACCAAATATTTTTGACGTAGGACTTACGTCTATCTCTACTGTACCGGATGTCATTTTAAAATATTCAAATCGACCGCGTTACGCTGTGTTGAAAGATTTTAAACGTTAATAGCGTTCGTCTCAGTGGACGAATTTCTGCGGTAAGCCCCTCAATCGACAGATTTCAAGTATGCCTTTCATGTCCATGCTTGATAAGACCCGAAAAACTTGTTTCAATAGGCATGAAATTGTTTTCAATGAAATACATTGAGATCAAGGAACCTATAAATATGGGTACCGCATAATTCTTGCATCATTCCATTACCACGTTCTGATTGGTGCAGACACCAGCGAATGAGCAGCCGCTGGGTCTGCCGAGAAGCCATAAAATAGCGCAACGCGATTTTTCCTTTCATTCTGACCGGGACAAGCGAAGCAACTGCATCATTGATTGAACAGCACTTTTAATAGGGAATGAAGTCTGCACCGACCGCTTTTTCGGCTCGTCACCATCGAAGCGACCATCATCATCCGAAACCTAGCCAGCACATCAGCAGTCCACCCTACAGACCCGACAAAGCAGCAAAGCTGAGCAGATACCGGCAGCAGCAGCAGAGTCGAGCCGAGACCGGCCGGCATCGGTGCTGAGCCGAGACAGGCTGAAGAAAAGCCACATGATGCAGCATGTATGTCCAAAAAACAAACGGTTCTTCAGAGAGCCAATAATAGAGATCAATATCAATGCTTTCAACACCCTTCGGGATAGAAATTTTACTTGGGTGCCAAATCCAATATTCTAGAGATAAAGTTTTATGCGTGATTTTCATAAAAAGCGTCAAAACTAACAGTGGATAATTTTTCTGATTTAACCGCGAAGTGGACGAAGGACTTCGCTTGACCATGCCTTTAAAGATTCATAAGATGTCCAAATCTCTCACATAATCTTATTTGGATAAAGAAAACACCGATTACAGCTAAAACATTAATAAACTATCAATCGATTTTTCATCAAATGTTGCATCTTTTGGAATTGATCAAGAAATATCTAGATAAACATTGTTTGCTACTGACCGCACACAAAGCGAACGTGACTGAATGATCGTCCCATGTTACCAATTCTAAATCTTATCACTCGAAATCCCATGTCCGGGTGTTTCCTTCCTTCTACTACTAACAATGTTGTCTCAGAAAAGAACACGTACTTCTCACCTGAACTGCGATTCTAAGCTCGCTTTCCCGGCTTATGGCCTGTATCTAGCGAAAAGTCCCGTTAGGAAATAGACGCCAGCAGCGAGCAACAAGCGTAAAAAAGAAGAAGCCCTTCTCGAACGCGTTGATGATGATGACGCTTTGGCTGACAAAGAAGCGGGATACAAGACACTAGCTGATTGGCCCACCAATTGGGAAGCAGAGAAGATTCAAAATAAGGTATAAAAGAAAAGTGCATTCGCTCGCAGAGCATTCAGTCTTTTTTATACCAACACTAGAAATTCGCGGTTATTTGAAAAGATCGTTTTCTTACTTTTTGCACTTAGCCGAAGCAAACAGCCTTTTTCAAGGCTCTAAGCGTTAAAAATAATGTTCTCCTCCAGTCGCTATCGCACGGATTAGAGGGCCCTTCAGTGGAAGGGCTGAGATACAGTCTACATCCCTGCTGAGCCAACTTGTGGTTTATTTCAGGCAGTCCTGAGAAGGTTGCCAGATATTTCCTGAATTTTGTTTGATGATTCTTGTTCGAGGTAGATTTGATTTCTGTGTCGGTTTGATGAGAAGATTTTGCCAAGGAATGGTATGCAACGCCGATTATTTATCCAAAATAGTTGATGTGATAAATTTGGACATATTATGTATCTTAAAGGCATGGTCAAGTCAAGTCCTACGTCCACTTAGCGGTTATGTCATAGACATTACCCACTGTTCGTTTTCGAGACAAACTTGTGCCGTCTGACGACGTTGGTAACTCGAGTCAGTTGGTGTACAGTTGATCGACCGCGTCGGAAACCAAACTGTTCCTCGAGTAAGATGTTGAGATTTTCGGCAGACTCAAGTAACCGATGATGAATAGCTTTTTCGAATAGCTTGGATAACCCTGAGAGAAGGCTGATGGGTCGATAACTTTTGGGGGAGGAAGGATCCTTCCCAGGCTTCCGGATGGGGATGACTTTCGCTGACTTCCAGGAAAGATCAGCGAGAGGTGCTCAAAGAACGGAGCACTCATGTGTTTGAGCTCGAGATTCAGGATGCTGTCGAAGCCTGGGGCCTTCATGTTCTTCGACGATTTGATATAGGCCGTCAATTCGTCAGCTGAGATCTCCAACTCCTCCGAGAAGTCGTTGGGAATCAAATGGATGTTGTTAGCATGCTCGTTGACGGCTGCTTCGTGTGGACTGACGATGTTCTGCCCAAGATTGTGTGAGCTGACGAAGTGACGACCTATTTCAGCGACCTTCTCTGCAGGAGTTATCAAGCGATCCTTAGAGCCATTATTGTCTAGTGGGATCAAAGGTGGAATGGGCCGAGGCTTGGATTTTAGAATTTTGGTCATTTTCCAGAACGGCTTAGCATAATCTGGGAGAGTGCGGATCTTATTCGAGAAGTCGTTATTTTTGAGGTCCACCATTCTGGCCTTGATAATTTTTGTGATTCGATTGCAGCGTGCCTTAAGCTCAGGCAGTCCAGTACGCTGAAACTGCCTGCGAGTGACATTCCGCAATCGAATCAAATCTTTGGTGAGTGTATCGATGTTTAAGGAGTTGCTTACCTGCCGAGCCGTCGGTACGTGTTGCTCTCGGGCCGCCGTGATCGCCTCCTCGATAGCGCACAGCTGGCGGTCGATACTTTCCGGCGTCTCCGGACGCACCTCGTAGTCGACGGTCGAACAATTCGAACAATTCAATGACCTTTGGGTCTTTATTTATTTATTTAATGTGTTTATCAACAGGCATCATACAGCCCAAATGATTTTATATAATGCTATTCAAACTAATACTAAAGCGTACAGGCTCTTAATGGTTCAACAAGTTACAAAATAAACGAAAAGTAGAACTATGTACGAAAAGCAAACAAATTGGAAAACCTTCTTCTAAGATTAGAACGACTAACACTAAAGTCGAACACTGAAGCCACTCTGTTGAAGATCCTTTGCAATCCAGTAATCGCACCGTGCATGCTGTAGTTGGTGCGTTGGAAAGGTAAACGGAGCATGAGGTTATTTCTCAAAGACCGAGGGGCAACGTTAATGTTCACATGCCCAAGAATCGTTGGACAGTCTAAGCGACTTTGAAGAGCGTCGGCGATGAACAAAGCCCTCGCCGTATTCCTACGCACGTACAGGGGCTCCAGATGTATTAGTTGGCAACGATCGTGGTAACTCGGCAGATGAACAGGGTTTCTCCATGGTAATTTGCGTAGTGCGTAGCGCAAAAACCTGCGTTGTACCGACTCGATTCTCTCAACGCCATTGTTGTAGTTTGGGCTCCAGACTTCAGAACAGTATTCTAAGATGGAGCGCGATAAAGAGCAGTATAACGCTTTCAGGCAGTAGATGTCGCTGAAGTTTTTGGCGATTCTGAAGATGCATCCGAGAGATCGAGAAGCTTTAGCTACAACATACGATACATGCTGTTTAAATGTGAGTTGGGAATCCAAGATAACTCCCAGATCCTTAATATTGTCCACGCGTACGATATCTGCGTTCAACAAACGGTAGCTGAAGTGAATCGGATTTTTTTCCGCGAAAAGGAAATTACTGAACATTTCTTCGGGTGTACCATCATACGGTTGAGTCTGCACCAATCAGCGAACAATTCAAGCTGCTGTTGGAGAAAGCAACAATCTTCTGTTGAGCGAATTAGACAAAACATCTTGAGGTCGTCAGCGAATGACAATCGTGGTGCCTTCAAAGCTAGATGCACGTCATTGAAGTACAATAGAAAAAGGAATGGACCCAAGTGGCTACCTTGAGGAATCCCTGATGTTGAAATAAAGCTGGGAGCCTGGTTATCTCCAATGATAACCGCGGTCTTGCGGTCTGTGAGGTATGAACGGAACCAATGTAGGAAGCTACCGTTAATGTCGAACTTGTTCATTTGTGCAATCGCAATGTCGTGATTCACTTTATCGAAAGCAGCGGCCAGGTCCGTGTAAATCACATCGGTTTGCGCACGTTGTACCATACTATTTGTTATAAAGGAAGTCAGGCAGAGCAAATTAGTAGCTGTCGATCGCCCAGACGTGAAGCCATGTTGGTCGTTACTGAGAAACGGTTTGCAATGGGCCTCAAGTGGCTCCAAAATAACCAGCTCGAATAATTTGGAAACAGCGTTTAACGAAGTGATCCCGCGGTAATTATTGATATCGCGTTTGTTGCCCTTCTTGTGAACCGGAAACATGTTTGCAGTTTTCCAGCAAGCTGGAAAAATACCACTATTGATTGATGCTTGGAAGAGAAGAAGTATCGGGGTCACCAGAACGTCCAAATGTCTTTTCAGTAGAACCGAGGGAAAACCGTCGGGTCCCGGAGAGAAGCTACATTTAAGCCGAGAAGAAGCACTGATAACCATCGTTGCATCAATGTCGAAGGCGCCAAGAGTTTGGTTGACGGTCGGAGCAGTAATCGCAGCGTTCTCAATTTCCACGGCTGTTAGTACCTCGTTTGAGAACACGCTCGAAAACTTCTCGGAAAAGAGCGAACAAATGTCCTGGGGCGTAGATGCCGTGTTGTCATTGAGCGTCATGGAGGAAGGTAATCCAGATTCCTTGCGTTGCTCGTTGACGTATTGCCAGAAGCGTTTAGGATGCGATTTGAGGTTGCGTTGAATATTAAGCTGATATCGAGAGTAACACTCCTTACTGGCTCGCTTGTACTCATAATTGAGCCTAACATAATGGTTGCGCAGTGAGACTGAACGATGCTTGGAAAACTGCCGTAAAGCAGCTTTTGACGTAGGACTTACGTCTCTCTTTACTATACCGGGTGTCATTTCAAATTTTTCAAATCGACCGCGTTACGCTGTGTTGAAAGATTTCAAACGTAAATAGTTTTTGCCCTATTGAACAGTTTTCTGCAGTTAACCACTCAATCAACAGCTTTCAAGTATGCCTTTCATATTCATGCTTGATAATATCCGAAAACTTGTTTCAATAGGCCCAAAACTGTTTTCAAAGCAAAATATTGCATTCACGAGAACCTATAAATATGAGTACCGCATCATTCTTGCATCATTCCATTGCCACGCTCTGATTGGTGCAGACGTCAGCGAATGAGCTCTCGCTCGTTTTTTTCCTCTCAATCTGACCCTGAGATCTGACAAGAACAGGCAAAGCAACCGCATCGCCAGAACTTTTGAAGTGTTGCTCCATCGTCTCAGCTACGCAATCGCAAACTTAAGCTTTCTCAAGAGCAAGGCAGAATCGTCAGCATCATCGGCATTTTCGGTTCGGCGTTGTCGAGGCCACCGCACAAAGGAGAAGCCTACCGGACAGTAAGCGCGGCTCGGCGGTGTGACGATAGACTGTCAATAACAACACTGAACAAGATGAATTATTGACAGTGGCTGATTTTCTACCCGCCACTTCCACAGCCAGGCGCTATCGTATATGCGCAAATAGCCAGCATGAGTTAACCTCCAGAAATTGATATGGCGAAAGACATCTAACGCGGGTTTTCTCAAAATTAGGAACTTTTCATGAAAAACTGTATTGTACCGGTTATGATGGGTGGTGTTCGCTAGTACGCCTACCAAATATTTTTGACGTAGGACTTACGTCTATCTCTACTGTACCGGATGTCATTTTAAAATATTCAAATCGACCGCGTTACGCTGTGTTGAAAGATTTTAAACGTTAATAGCGTTCGTCTCAGTGGACGAATTTCTGCGGTAAGCCCCTCAATCGACAGATTTCAAGTATGCCTTTCATGTCCATGCTTGATAAGACCCGAAAAACTTGTTTCAATAGGCATGAAATTGTTTTCAATGAAATACATTGAGATCAAGGGAACCTATAAATATGGGTACCGCATAATTCTTGCATCATTCCATTACCACGTTCTGATTGGTGCAGACACCAGCGAATGAGCAGCCGCTGGGTCTGCCGAGAAGCCATAAAATAGCGCAACGCGATTTTTTCCTTTCATTCTGACCGGGACAAGCGAAGCAACTGCATCATTGATTGAACAGCACTTTTAATAGGGAATGAAGTCTGCACCGACCGCTTTTCGGCTCGTTACCATCGAAGCGACCATCATCATCCGAAACCTAGCCAGTACATCAGCAGTCCACCCTACAGACCCGACAAAGCAGCAAAGCTGAGCAGATACCGGCAGCAGCAGCAGAGTCGAGCCGAGACCGGCCGGCATCGGTGCTGAGCCGAGACAGGCTGAAGAAAAGCCACATGATGCAGCATGTATGTCCAAAAAACAAACGGTTCTTCAGAGAGCCAATAATAGAGATCAATATCAATGCTTTCAATACCCTTCGGGATAGAAATTTTACTTGGGTGCCAAATCCAATATTCTAGAGATAAAGTTTTATGCGTGATTTTCATAAAAAGCGTCAAAACTAACAGTGGATAATTTTTCTGATTTAACCGCGAAGTGGACGAAGGACTTCGCTTGACCATGCCTTTAAAGATTCATAAGATGTCCAAATCTCTCACATAATCTTATTTGGATAAAGAAAACACCGATTACAGCTAAAACATTAATAAACTATCAATCGATTTTTCATCAAATGTTGGATTTTTTGGAATTGATCAAGAAATATCTAGATAAACATTGTTTGCTACTGACCGCACACAAAGCGAACGTGACTGAATGATCGTCCCATGTTACCAATTCTAAATCTTATCACTCGAAATCCCATGTCCGGGTGTTTCCTTCCTTCTACTACTAACAATGTTGTCTCAGAAAAGAACACGTACTTCTCACCTGAACTGCGATTCTAAGCTCGCTTTCCCGGCTTATGGCCTGTATCTAGCGAAAAGTCCCGTTAGGAAATAGACGCCAGCAGCGAGCAACAAGCGTAAAAAAGAAGAAGCCCTTCTCGAACGCGTTGATGATGATGACGCTTTGGCTGACAAAGAAGCGGGATACAAGACACTAGCTGATTGGCCCACCAATTGGGAAGCAGAGAAGATTCAAAATAAGGTATAAAAGAAAAGTGCATTCGTTCGCAGAGCATTCAGTCTTTTTTATACCAACACTAGAAATTCGCGGTTATTTGAAAAGATCGTTTTCTTACTTTTTGCACTTAGCCGAAGCAAACAGCCTTTTTCAAGGCTCTAAGCGTTAAAAATAATGTTCTCCTCCAGTCGCTATCGCACGGATTAGAGGGCCCTTCAGTGGAAGGGCTGAGATACAGTCTACATCCCCTGCTGAGCCAACTTGTGGTTTATTTCAGGCAGTCATGAGAAGGTTGCCAGATATTTCCTGAATTTTGTTTGATGATTCTTGTTCGAGGTAGATTTGATTTCTGTGTCGGTTTGATGAGAAGATTTTGCCAAGGAATGGTATGCAACGCCGATTATTTATCCAAAATAGTTGATGTGATAAATTTGGACATATTATGTATCTTAAAGGCATGGTCAAGTCAAGTCCTACGTCCACTTAGCGGTTATGTCATAGACATTACCCACTGTTCGTTTTTTAGTAGTTTTCAACCGTCGCAGCGAGCTGGAGTACCATGGAGGACTAACTATCTTACGACAAACTTTCTTTGGAACGTGTTGATCAATGACGTACGCCAAGACATTGCAAAAAGTTTGCGCTCCGATATTCACATCTTCTAGGTCCAGGATGTTACGCCAATCGATGGAAGACAGTAGCTCAGTGATGTTATGATGGTCGGCTTTGCGGAAATCGAAAGATACGGAATCATAAGAGGTATTGAAATCATGCGTCAATCCGAGGTTGACCACGACGAGCAGCGGCGGATGGTGTGCCACTGATTTTACTAGCGGTGCAGGTGCAATCAGTGAAGATGTAGCTGTGCTATGATCACTGATGAAGCAGAGATCAAGGTGACGATTATTCTCGTTGGCGATGGAACTAACTTGAACTAATGCTGCTGAACTATAACTATCGAGAAGCTTTACCGCTCCGGTGTGTAGAGAAGAATGATCTGTGTCTGGATAGAGATAGCCGTTGGGTGAAGTTATCCACGTTATGCTCGGTAGATTAAAATCCCCAAAATTATGATTTCATCAAGCGCAGTTGCTATTTCTAGAATATTAAAAGCGAACTGCAGTGAGCTTCAACATATTCTGTATCCCGGACTCGGTCAGGTGGGATATATAGCGTACACAAAAACAGTTTACGGTCACTAAGTTCGATCGTTATCCAAACCTGCTCGAGGCAGTCCCACGATGCTTTTTTGACAGCCTTTGCTTTAAGACTAGAATTCACGGCAATCAGTACACCGCCACCTATTGTTTTACGACTGTTGTTGGAATTTCGATCGCATCGAAAAACCTCGTAAGCAGGACCAAATATCTGGCTGGAAAGCGTGTCATCATTCAGCCAAGTCTCAACGAGAACTATGATATCGAAGCACTGATCAGATGCTGCAAGGCGGTAATCCTCGACCATGGAATTAAAGCCGCCCACATTTTGGTAGTAAAGCAGCAGTCGTTCATGTGGCTTCTGGATCGGATGTGTGGAACTGCAAGCGGCGGACGAATCAATGCGGGAATAATGCGAAACATTGGGGTACTTGCCTGCGCGAGGATTTTGGAAGACCTCCTCACCGACACCATACGCAGGACCAGGACGGCTGCAGGTCGTTGACGGAAAGGGCTCGACTGCGATGGGTGGCTTAGAGGCTTCCATAGAGCTTGCGGCAAGTGTGCGTCCC
The DNA here is from genome assembly GCF_024139115.2 of Armigeres subalbatus. Lineage (NCBI taxonomy): Eukaryota > Metazoa > Arthropoda > Insecta > Diptera > Culicidae > Armigeres > Armigeres subalbatus. The sequence continues at coordinate 123,354 of NW_026942833.1, read as the reverse complement.
GGTGACTCGATGCATACAGTACGGTTAGATTCGTCCGGTTGACTGGAAGTCGTAGATATTTCAAAACACGAAGTGTTCGAGAAAGAATTGTACTTGCCCGAATTTGGATTTTGGAAGTCCTCTTCACCGACCCCAAACACAGGACTGGGACGGCTGCTGGTCGTCGTCTAAAACGGCTCGACTGTGATGGGGGGTCCTAAGGCCTCTATTAGGCTTCGGGCAGTCGTGCGTCCCAGTTTCCAACGATGGTTTATTGAAGTGGAATGAAACGGTGGCTGGACGACTATTTGGTTATGGATGGTTTGGCTGGAAGTCGTAGATATTTCAGGACACGAAAAGTTCGAATAAGAAAGGTACTTGCCCGTGTTAGGATTTTGGAAGACCTCTTCACCGACCCCAAACACAGGACCGGGACGGCTGCTGGTCGTTGACTGGAATGGCTCGACTGTGATGGGGGTTCGAGGCTTCCATTAGACTTTGGGCAGTCGTGCGTCCCAGTTTCCAACGATGGATGGGTGATGCTGTAATTCTTATTGTAGATTCGGCAGGCGAGTGGCTGATCCGTTTTTTTGATTAGGTGCAAAAGGTCGGACACTGATGCCATCGGGCCAATACCAGGCATCACCGATCACACTTGTGACCGATTTGCAGACCGATACTTTAAACGAAACGAAAGAGAGATCGTCTATGTTCTTGCCGCGAGGGACAAGCTTTGTAACGGTGACTAGAGAAGCATCGACGTTGGAAATCTCAATGACATACTTTTTTACTTCCTCAACTTCCTGGTCAGGAGCAAACGGAGTTACGTAGAAGGATTCGATATCACTCGGGGCTTGATCTTTGTTAGCCACTTTTAGCGGAATACTGCATGAACCGCCGCGAAAACCGTTTTCCTTAGTGGCGTCAATGGGAACGGAACGATTTATGCTACTAGCAGCAGGTGGTACTTTACTTATTGGTCCTTTCTTTTCAGTTGGAGCGGCTGGAGTAGAAACTGTTGTATGGGCTGTATTTCTGCTGAATCCAGAACTGGTTGATGGTTTCTCGATTATCTGCACACGCTTATTGGTCCCAACAACAAACTTATCCGGAATATTGGCGATGGAAGTGTTCACTTCATCCAGGACTTCGAAGAAGGAAGTGTCATCGCACGACCTAGAGCGGTTCACATGATCTTCCGTGGTATCATCCAAATTTATTTCGTCAATACGTTGCGAAAAATTATCATTAGGAAGTGAACTGAATGACGTCTTCGTTTGCTGTGGGGTGCAATATAAAGTCCTATTTATTTTGCGAAGATTTTCCCCATAACTTCCGAGGCGCGTGTCCATTGAATCCGTACGAATGAGCAGCTCACGCAAAGCTTTCATGATTGTTTTTTCTCTATCGTACACGGCAGGATCGAAATTCAACCGACAAGTGTCGCAAAACCAGTACATGCCGATTTTAGCAGACCAAGAGGAATAATGCGTTTTGGTGATCCCCACGCAAGCGTAATGGAAAATTTTTCCACATGATCCGCTGCAATTAATTGCACTTCCAAAGTCCAACGCATTAGCGCAAGATTGGCAGCAATCCATTTCTTGTTGAGTGGAAACGTACGAGAGTGTAGATAAGCTGCGCCTTTCGGTATGCCGCAACCGTAACGTACAATTTAGCTTCAGCAAATTACCGGCAGATGTCGCTTTGCTCTAAAAAATTTTGCGTAGGTGGTAGTAGTGGGTTGTTTTGGTGAACAATCACTAACGAACTAGCAGACCGTATTAACACGTTTGGTTCACAACACAGCGAATAAATAACACTAGTCACACGAAGCACGGCACAAAACGGGTTGAGACAAAGGAAAATCGCGAATTAACGTCAATGGCAAATGGAATAAAAACGTTATCACGAATGACGAGAGACCGTAAACATATTAATCGAACGGCAGTGTTGCCAGTTTTGTGTGTGTTATCGACGCACTGCTGGAAACGCTGCCAGTTCACTCGGTGGTAGTTCCGCCGTAACTGCTGGTGCCGATTGACCGAGGAGCCCAGTTCCGCCACCACCGGATAGTGATCCGAACTGAGCTCCTGGTATACAACCGGCTGCGAGACGTGGTCACTCAGGTTTGTTACGTAGAGGTCGAGCGTTGCGTGGGCACCGGACCGACTCAGCCGAGTGGGGGAATCCGGGCTCAGGATCGTGTAGTGGCTTTCCTCCATGTCGTTGCTCCAAATGGTGCCGTTTCGATTGCCGCGACTGTTGCCCCAGGCTTGATGTTTGGCATTCAAGTCGCCGGCAATGATATACTGGCCTTGCCTCCGCGTCAGCTTGACGATGTCCCTCCGAAGGGCAGCCGATGATCCATCGCCGGCTTTGGCTTGCGTTGGACAGTACGCCGCGATGAGCGCGATTGTGCCGACCGAAGTGGTGATTTCGACACCGATGGCCTCGATGACACTGAGCTGGAAGCTTGGAAGCAGACGACAGTTGATGTTGTAGCGAAGAGCGATGGCCACACCACCTCCCCTGGTCGGCCGGTCGAGTCGCACGATGCGGAAGTCCGGGATGTTGATGTTCACCTCCGGTTTTAGGTGCGTTTCGGTGATGAACGCCACGTCTATTTCCTTCTCCTCAAGGAAATCCTTCAGCTCGATTGTTTTGCTCTTTAGCGAGCAAGCGTTCCAGTTGACCAGGCCCACCCTAGCAGCCATTTTCAATGATGAACATGCCAAGTGTGAAGACCTGGTCGAATCGGGTTTTGCAGCCGCGCAGTCGAGTGGCGAGCTGCGCGAAGATCGGCATCAGTTGCTCCGGAGTGTACAGCGGGGCAGATTCTTCCGGTGGGACGGCTTCGTTCTCCGACTGCCGACGGAACCCAGGAGGAGGAAGCGGGTGCCATTCGCTGGTGGATGGTGCCGACGATGCTGGAGCTTGGACCGATGCAGCTGCCGCTGCCAGTCGCTTGTGCGGCTGTAGCGGTGGGAGTATTGGAATCACACGACGGGGAGCCGGGATGGCTGGAAAGTTCACCTCGTTGATTACAGGAACACGGTTCTTCTTCGGAATGGTCCTGGTGGAAGCCTTCTTCCGGATTTCCAGGAAATCGGCTCGCTTTGGGCAGCCCTTTGTGGTGGCCCGATGTTTGTCGCCACAGTTGGCGCACTTGGGATCGGCCACCTCCATTTTGTCGCACTCGTCAGTCGGATGGGGTTCGCCACACTTGTTGCAGCGCGGCTTCATGCGGCAGTTCCTGGTGCCATGCCTGAAATTGAAGCAGTTGGTGCATTGCGTGACATCGCGGTGCACTGGCCGATATCGCTCCCAGTCAACGACGGTGTAATTTATAACGCCAACCAGCTTCAGGTCCTTCCAGGTAGTGGAGCCGTGCTCCAGATGGATCAGGTAAAGCTGGTCGCGATATTTCCTCGCCTTGTCGTGACGAGCGATCTTGTGGACGGCTACTGGCTTTAGTCCGCAACTTTCAAGCTCTACTTGGAGCTCTTCCTCCTTCATGTCGTGAAGTCCTCGCAGCAAAGCCTTGAGCGGCTTCGTGCCGGGGTGGTCATGAGTGTAGTACTCATACTTGTGGACCTCGAGGAACTCCACGACGGATTGATGATGGTCCCTGTTGGCCGGCATCACTTTCACGCCCTCGCTGCAGAGCCGAAAAGTACATTTCAGCCCCTTAGCGATCAGCTGGCGAATTTTTGGGCGTAAATCCGGCGGATCGCCCTTCACAAACACGGGCGGGCACTTCTCCTTCCGCTCCGGTTGCACCTGCGGCAGCTGCGATTGCTGCTTCTTCCTCTTTTTCGGCGGATTGCCGGCGTCATCAAGCGGCAACGACGAGAACACGTTGCTCTGCAAAAGCTGCTTGGAGGGGTTACCCGCGCCTCCAAGAGCAGTGCGCTTAGGCACTTTTCCAGCGACCGAATCGGCCACCGAGTCTCCCATGACGGGTCCGGGAGAAAATAACGCCAACGCGACAAGCGAAAACGTAAACAGCGAAAGAACGAGAAAAAACACTTCGAAAAAATGCGCGAGCAAAAAACACGTCCGTACGTGTTGCTGTCTCGAACTTGAGATGCCAAATGTACTCTATTACCACTCTAGCTAATTTGAAGAGTTAACGCAGTAGTGATACCGCAAAAGACAAGCAATGTAGTGAAGAGACATTGCGAGGGGTGCTTAAACGTATAATTCAATGTGCAGCATAACATGTCGAAATAATGTGCTAGAAATCATCACATGATCCCATTTTGGAATCTTATTTTAAAAATGAAATGTTGAAAAATGTAATTGAAATTTTCAAAAATTGTAAAAGTAGTGTAATATTTGCAATCATCACACCCCTGGCAATCATTTCAAGGTGTTAGTCATATTTGGTAACCCAAGATGGTGTGAATGTGCTGTCTGTTGCCCAATATATGGGGATTTTCGAAGTGGACCATGTTGTTAATATACTATACTATATACTATATATGTGACAAATCATTTTTGCTTGGTTGGTCAACGTAAAGGTAGAACCAACAAATGTTTTGCGATGTATTCATCAAAGAGGTGGAACATCGGCTTAAGTTGATAATGAAGAAATCATTCGCTTTATTGATCAATGTAAAGGTGTAGCCATCAGCTGATTTACAATGTTATTATTCATCGAAAAGGCGGAGCTTCGGCGGATTTCCTATGCTATAGTTCATCTTTTTTTGGCAATTATGGCATTGAAAATACTTCGAATGTCCCATATATAATTATTTTGATAGTGAACTCTTCTATTCGTTAGTCATTATTTAGAAAATAATAATTTTGAAATGTTTTGTCACTTTAATTACCCACGACTAGCTGTGAGCAAACGATGTTCAATGTTCTTATTCATCAAAGGGGGAGCTTCGGCTAGAGTTCTGATATAATGATAAAACCATGGCTCACGCAAGTTTAGTTCCTGCTCAAATTTTATCTTGAGCGGTCGGTAGAGAACCAACATCCAGGGACAGGCCTGACAATAGTCATCGTCGTAGCAAGAAAAACCGCAGTAGCGACTGTTGGGACACGCCAACATGTACCGAAACGATAGCGGCTTCGGTTGAACTTTGTTGGCCCACTGCCAACGATAACGGCTTTCATCGGTTCCTTGTTAGCCCACTGCCAACAATGGAGGATGACGATGAGTGGCTCACTGCCAAAACTCGGGTAGACGGATGAATCGATCCTCGAACGAACCAAAATGGCGCAGTTCTGCTGTGGAATGTGCTAGTCGGTGTCGCTGACTCGAAAAACGAAGCTCTGAAAAGAACTCTTATTTTAATTAACTCCAAAGTGAGCATCGACACTCCGCAGCGGGCGAGGCAATCAGCAGAATGCGAACGACGGGAACTAGTTGTCACAGGATTGGACACAACCAGCGATCCAACTCTAGGCTCAAAGCAATCCGGGGGTTTCTTTGTTGAAAAATGAACTGGTAACGAATTCACTTTTTTTTGTGTGTTTATTCCGGTAAAATTGGAATCAGACTGAGAGACGAGTACAATAATGCTTTTTCTTTTATAGTTTACCGGCAAGCAAAAAACCCTATCGCTACACAGGTGTTGGTGAGATTCTTTATTTGGCAAATTCTAGAAACATGTACAAGGTACTTCAAAGCTGCAATTTCATTGGGTGTTACATTTTATTCACTGATTAGCCGGTATGGGTTTATAGAAACTCTTATGCTAGTGTTAGTAATTGGAAGCCGTTACCGCGGCTAGCTCGGGTTAGTAGGTAGAAAATAACAAACATAAAGGATGGGAAAGGGAAAGGGGAATATCATCGTTGTAGAGTGCTCTGCCTCATCGGCCATGGAACGATCGTCTGTTGTGTAGGGGTTCCCAAATTATTCGCCGTTGCGAACAGCAACGAGATTTATTGTCTTCATTGCTACTCGACGCATCGTCAATGACGCGCACAACGTTAGCTTTCGTCGTGCAACCAAATCGTCATGACGACAGCGAAGAACGAAGACTTCATACCATTATTCTTCACGCGGCAGCTGCCCTGCGAAAATTTTTATTATTTCTTTGTGAAAATGAATTTGAAGTAACGTATGAAGATGTTATAAATGCTATCGAAACATTTATGTTACCAAAATTCGTACTATTTCTTTATTCTAGACGTCATTATGTTTTTAACTACTCCGTCTATAATGACGTGCAATCGATTATGTGAAGTAGTGACGATGGAAATCGTCTTTTTACTTTTGGCTGCACGACTATCTTCGTGGTAGGCATGCGGCATGAAGAAACCGAATAGGTGTCGCGTCGGGCAATGTTATGACGAAGACTATATTTTTTCGCTTTCTTCATACGACGAGAATGACTATTGTCAGCCCGGACAGGGATGATGATATTGCCGTCTCTAGAAATCAAAGAATTATGCTGAATAATGCTGAGCAAAATATGTATTTTACATGCATGGTCAAGCCAAGTCCTACGTCCACTTCCGGTTATGTCACAGACATTACCCACTGTTAGTTTTTTATTTATATGGACCGTAAGATATTGACCAACCCTCCCTCCCCCCATAAGTGCTTACGTAATATGTGTATGGCCCCATGTAAGGAACCACGGGACCTTACTACATTCTTGACAGAGAACGGTATGTACCGTTTCACACGTTTGATGTTTGGGGTAAATTGCGCACCTGAAATTTTTCAGCGATAGATGTGCAGGCTATTAGAAGGAGTTGAGAACATCATCGTTTACATCGACGATATTCTTATACAGAGCGTTAATGAATAAAGCTTCCAATGAATGATTAAATTTGTTATGATTAAATCATTCAGCTCTATGATTAAAGATTATGATTAATGATTTATTCATTTTTGACAATGATTAATGATTATGATTAATGAATAAAATGTTTGAAGTATGATTAACGATAACCGATTGTGATTGAATGTTGACACAATATGTGTATGATTAATGATTAACGATCGATATGATTAATGATTAATGATTATGAATAATCAAATTAAATGATTTGCATATTAATCAATAATCAAGTAACCTTTCTATTAAATTGTGTTATTAAAAGGTATAAAAATTGTATGATTATGATTGAAGATTAATGATTAAGGTGGTTATACAACAAAGCCACAAATCAGCCATCTTGGTAACCACGTGCTTTTTCTAGTGATTTTTCAAGAGCACAAATTGAGAGAACAACGACGCCCATGGGGATCACAACATCTGTAGATCGTTTGATTACTCACGCTAAGCAATCGACTTTAATTTCAGCATTGTACAAAAAATATTACGCTGGTTTTGAACTTTTGATAATAGGAGTAGAAAACCGTGTGGTGAATTTGAAATTCACCACATGGCTTGATTGTATAATCACCTTAAAAGCAAGGTATGCAATGATTAAAATTGATGAATAATGAATAAACAAAAAACAGTCATGAATATGATTAGTGATTAATGATTAAATGTAAAAATCTATAATTAACGATTAGTGATTAATGATTGAGTCGTATTTTTTGTATGATTATGATTAATGAATAATGATTAAATTACCCATTATTCATTAATCATGATTAAATCTATGATTAATCACTAAGGCTCTGTTCTTATATTTACCGACGAACTAGAAAAGCTCAGAGAAACTACTAGCCATGTCCTACAAATCCTACGTACACACAACCTAACACTCAATCATGAAAAATGTGAATACGACAAAGAATTCATCACGTTTTTGGGCCATGGGCTGGACAAGTCTGGATTCAACGTAGACGAAGCTAAAGTAAAGGCGATCAGAAGATTCCGACCCCGAAGCAGTGTGTCTGAATTGAAAAGCTTCCTAGGGCTAGCATCATACATCAGTCCCTATATTAAAGATTTTGCCAGTATCACGAGCCCACTGTGGGCCGTAACTACTGATAAAAACTGGCAATGGGGACCCAAACAGCTTGCAGCTTTTGAAAATGTTAAGAACAAAATAACGAGTTGCGCAACCACCCTAGGATACTTTGCCGAAGACGATAAAACAGTTTTGCATACTGATGCCTCTCCCAATGCCCTGGGAGCCGTCTTAGTTCAGGAAAGCCTCACTCGATCTCCTCGTATCATCAGTTTTGCGTCTAAGGCGTTAACAGACACGGAAAAACAATATGCGCAGAACCAACGAGAAGCGTTGGCTACTGTATGGGCTGTAGAACATTTTTCGTTCTTTTTACTCGGGCGGCACTTCACACTTCGAACTGATGCACAGGGTGTCACGTTTATATTAAATCGTTCTAGGGAAAACACGAAGAGGGCACTAACGAGGGCTGATGGATGGGCACTACGCCTAAGCCCATACAATTACAGTGTCGAATATATCAGGGGGCGCGAAAATATCGCGGATCCATCATCCCGCTTGTATGTTGGTAATGACGAAGCTTTTAACGAACAACATAGTCCGTGGGAAATAGCCTCACTGGAGGCAAATCCGGTTGGTTTTCTAACGGAGAATGAGCTTCGTGAAGAAACAGCTGTAGATACGACGATCCAAAGTGTTATCGATGCCCTAGAAACTGAAATTTGGCCAAAAGAACTGAGCAGATTCAAAAGCGTATCGAACGACCTGTCAATTCACAACGGCATTTTGATCAAGAATGGATGCGCCGTAGTGCCAAGTAAGCTTCGGGAAAAGACGTTGTCTCCAGCTCATGATGGACATCCATTAGCCGCTAAGCTAAAAAGCATTCTTCGCGAACGAGTATGGTGGCCAGGCTTAACAACCGATGCCGAGGAATGGGTAAAATCTTGCCAAATATGTGCAATGAATGGAAGACCAGAGAAACCAACCCCAATGAGGCGAATTCTAGCTCCAGAAGTTGTTTGGGATACAATTGCCCTCGATTTTAACGGTCCGTATGCTAGATTCGGGGGTATATCAATCCTGCTGATAGTCGATTACCGCTCCAGATATATTCGAACCATACATTGAAATAATATGTGAACTAAATATTTCGATTTTTTGACGTAAACTACGTCTAAGGGGAAGACTCAGATACAGGGTGTAAATCCGAAATTTGCAAATTCGAGACCGTCACGAAATTAGGATAGATTTCAAACGCTAATAGCGTCTTTATCTTTCGATGGATTTTCGACATTTGCTTATCAATCGATTCAGAAACTCTCTAGCAATTTGCCAATTCTATTGATACTATTGATTATCAACGTTAAACTATTGAAAATGTTGTTTCTTTCCAAACCGGGTGAAAAATTCAATTCCGTTCATAAATCCCCAACACGGACATCAGATTGCAGTAAGGTACGGGCCTTTTGATCCACTGCTTCGTTTTCCCTGTGTATAAAAAGCCCCGTGTTTCGCGTGCGCGCGTCATTTTCATTCTGGATGTCACGGCGAGTGGACCAGGACGTCCAGAAGCGGTCCCAGTGACCACGGCTGTCTCAGCGGTGTGGTGGTGCGAATGAAATTTTTTCGGTCGGTGGTGGTGGCGGTCGTGGAAGCAGCAGCACATCATTTTCATCCGTGTTCCATCTTCGGCGGATCTGGCAATCGACGGCGTTGGTTGAGCCGAATCATCGGATGGCGGTCGCGCAGCCCAGTGCCTGCTGATAGGGCACATAAGTGGCAATTAATCGGTTCTTTTCAGGACCAGCATTATATTTGGGAGGAAGGTTAAGTTGAAATAATTTTTCTAAAGTGCAACCGTTAGGAACTGGAAAATTCTTCGGTGAAATTTTCTAGCGTAATTCGGAGTTGTATGATTTTAGTGATTGAGAATGTTGATATTAGACGAACTTTCTTCATAGAACAAAGCATAATTGTTTGGCATCGGTAGCGGAATCATAGCATTAGTGCCGGTCCGAGCATAGGCTGTCATCGAAAGATTGCTACAGCAACTTATTCACTAATGTGGCGTTTGCAACGATTTAGATGTTGTCGGCACAACATGAAATTTTCCCGCGAGACTCTGATTTTGTATTTTTCCTGCTGATGATTGAAAAAGAAATCGTTTCCGAGGTGAACTTCATTCAAAGCGCAACGCTAACGTCGGTAGTTGAATCCCAAGCAAGTATCGGAAGGAGACCATGCAAACAATTGATTCGCATTATGACTGAAGAAAATTGTATGGCGTCAGTATTGATGTTTTGACGTAAACTTCGTCTAAGGGGAAGACTCAGATACAGGGTTTAAAACGAATTCGAGACTGTCACAAAAATTAGGATGAATTTCAAACGCTGATAGCGTCTTTATCTTATTTTCGACATTTGCTTATCAATCGATTCGGAAATCCTTCAGCAATTCGCCAATTCTATTGATACTATTGATTATCATTAATGCTTAATTTTTTCCAACAAAATATGATTTTGAAAAGTATCACCGGCGCGTGCTTACTCGCAATCTAGAATCTACATGCTGATACATTTACAGTTACATCAAACAACTGGAAACCGAAATACGCCACTCCAAAATTACGAGGTGACAATGTTAGAAAGAGACAAAAGATAGGAAATATAACACGGTGTGTAGTGCCTCCCCGAGTCCCCTCCCCCTCTAAGCGTTACGTAATTTGTGGACGCTCCCAAGAACCACTTTCATTTATGGTAGCCGATCGTTAGTACTTCATATCAAATATCATATCATATCATAGCATATCAAAGAATATTGTGGCCAAATATCATAAAATTTGGTCAACAAACCGCCCCCCCCCCCTCCCACCGAAAATAATAGAACAAATCCTGCCGAAGCCGTCATTCCTCCTACATCATACAAGAAAATTTAAACTGAGCGCTGCTAATGTTAATGAGGACGACCGCGCGACCCACACCATCACCGGGAATAAAATTTCCGGTAGGAGCTCCGCCGATGTCGAAGGTGGTACCACGGTCTGCTCTTCGCGACATCTCGAACGAAATGGCTCGCGCGCGCGGAGAGCTGCTTTCTTGTAATCAATTAAGTTAAACCTGTAGCCACGCCCCTTTGGGGAGTGTGTGACGGTTACACAATATTTGCAGTCATATCGGACAACAAAGAGACGGGACTAATGAGCCATCTTTATTGATTATAAGAAAAATGCTCTCCCTCGCGCTCGTTGCCCATTCCAGTTCGAGACAGCAGCACGTGCGGACGTGTTTTTTGTTCGCGCATTTTTACGTCTAAGGGGAAGCCTCGGATACAGGGAGCAAAATGAAAATTTCCAAATTGGGGACCGTCACGAAATCATGTAAGATTTCAAACGGTAATGGCGACTTTATCTTTCGACGGATTTTCGAGATTTTGTTATTCATAGATTCGGAAACTTTCCACCAATTTGCTAATTGTATTAAAACTATTCATTATCAACGGCAAACTATTGAAAATGTTATTTCTTTCCAAACCGGGTGAAAAATTCAAAAATAATCAATCCCATTCATAAATCCCCAACACGGACATCATATTGCAGTAAGGTTCGGGCCTTTTGATCCACTGCTTCGTTTTCCCTGTGTATAAAAAAGCCCCGTGTTTCGCGTGCGCGCGTCATTCTCATTCTGGATTTCATGGAAAGCGGAACAAGGCGTCCAGAAGCGGTCCTAGCGACAACGGCTGTGGTGGTGCGGATAAAATTTTTTCATTCGATGGTGGTGGCGGTCGTGGCAATAGCAGTACATCTTTACATCCGTTTTACAAGCAGCATTTTTGGATCTGGCAATAAACGGCATGCGTAGAGCCGAATCATCAGATGGCTGTCGCGCAGTCCAGTAGTTGTTGTTGGTTAGGCACATAATTGGGAATGAATCGGATCTTTTCAGAACCACCATTATGTTTGGGAGGAAGGTTAAATTGAAATAATTTGTCTATAGTGCAACCGATAGGAATTAGAAAATTTTTCAGTGAAATATTCTAGCGTGATTCTGAGCTCAATTATATGATGTTTGTCTAGCACTTAACTACTCTTCTTGCTGTGGATTTAATTTTGAACAATGATTCAGTGATTGATAAGTGATTGAGAAAGTTGATATAAGACGAACTTTTTCCATAGAACAAAGCATAATTGTTTGGTATCGGTAGCGGAATCATAGCATTAGTGCCGGTCCGAGCGCGCGTCAGAAGGAGAAGCTGCAAATATGTATTCGCATAGATGGAAATAAAACCTTAAACAAGTAGCAGGCTACCTACTAGAATTATAATCTTGATGGGAAATTTCACTTGACTGTTACTGCTATCCACGCGAATAATTAACGGCAGCGTCTTTTTATAACGCGCGCTTGTGATTCTGCTACCGATGGAAAACAATCTGCCATCACCAAGCAATTAAGTTTTACTTTGAACAAAATTCATCTCGCCTCAAGTTGGGACTTAAGAGCTACTTTCTCTGATGGTAGCCATTAGGTAGGTCATTAGTACTTCAAACAAGAAAATTTAATCTGAGCGCGAACGACCGCATGAACCACACCATCGATGAGAATGAAATTTCCGGTAGCAGCTCCGCCGAAGCCGATGGTGGGACTACGATCTGCTTTTCGCGACATCTCGAATGAAATGGCTCGTGCGCGCGGAAGAGCTGCTTTCTTGTAATCAATAAAGTTTAACCTGTAGTCACGCCCTTTAGTAAGTGTGTGACGGGTACACAATATTTGCAGTCATACCGGACAACAAAGAGGCGGTACTAATGGGCCATCTTTATTGATTATAAGAAAACTGCTTTCCCCCGCGCGCGTGGCATTTCATTTGAAATATCGCGGAGAGCGGTCCCAGCATCGGTAGAGATGTCGCAAATTAATCGATTACTTCGATTAATCGATTACTTGTTGTGATAATCGATAAATTTTTAAATCGATTACTTCCCAACGATTAATCGATTCAATAATCGACAAGAATCGAGAGTAATCGATTAATCGGGATTTTACGACAACTATTAGATTTCGATTACTTCAATCAATCGATTCATCGTTATAATAATCGATTAATTTTGATTCGATTACTACTCAACGATGAATCGATTCAATAATCGTCAAGAATCGAGAGTAATCGATTAGTTACTAATCGATTAATCGAGATTTTACGACATCTCTAAGCATCGGCGGAGTTGCTGAGCAAATTTTATTCCAAATACATATGGGATATTGGAAAAATCGGTTCTTCTCAGGGCTTCCATTCTATACAAAGGAAGATTGAGGCGAGGCGAACTATTTTCAAAGTGCAAATTAACCGCTTGGAGGCGCCATAAAGTTGCCTGGCGTCCGTAGCAGAATCACGAGCGTGCGTCGGAGGGAGATGCTACAAATATGCATTCGCATGGATGGCTTCAGTGGCAGTCAAGTTTAATTCTTTCAAGATTCTTATTTGGTTTTGTTATTCTAGCCTAGGCGTGGGTCGTGTGGTCGTTAGTGTTTCGAAATATACATTATTGGGAATTAATCGATTCTTCTCATGGACACCATTTTAAACATAGGAAGATTAAGGCGAGACGAATTTGTTCAAAGTACGACGTCGTAGCAGAATTATGTTGCCGTTCGTAGCAGAATAACGAGCGCGTATTGTAGAGAGCTGCTGCAAACATGTATTCTTGCACTGGCACTAGATTCTTCATTTCACCAAACTGTTTTACGTAGTTTACGTCGGGCGGTCGTGTCTTGTACACAACCCTTATGATTTTTTCTTATTGATACAGATTCCTAATAGCTAAACCGGTGAAGTCAACCTGTTTCGAGCAAACTAAGTTAGTGCTAGAAGAAGTGTTCGAACGAGAAGGGTTCCCGAAATCCATTCGCTCGGATAATGGACCGCCGTTCAATGGCGAGGACTATAAAGTTTACTGTGCTGAACGAGATATTCAAACTGTTTTTTCGACGCCATTATTTCCTCAACAGAATGGCCTCGTCGAGAATTACATGAAGCTTGTGAATAAAGCAATGGCCGTAGCGGTGAGCCAAGGGACACCCTTCAGAGAAGAACTTCGATCAGCTGTAAACGCACACAACGCTGCAGCACATGCGGTTACCGGTGTTCCACCAGAGGAGGTGATGCTTGGTCGTAATATCAAACGGCACCTTCCGTTGCTGCATCGCCGAAAAGCTAATTACGACGAAGACGTGCTTAATTATCGCGATAAAACGGAGAAGCTTAAAGCAAAACAGCGAGAAGATGTTCGTAGGGGAGCTCGAACATGCCGCGTTGCTCCAGGAGACACGGTCATTATTGAGCGACTAGCCCGGACAAAAGGAGAAAGTCGATTCGATCCACAGAAATATACAATCATCCGGGAAGACAATGGATCCCTCGTCCTACATAATGATAAGGGTCAAACGTTGAAACGACATGTCACCCAGACCAAAAAGGTTGGACCGTGGCGTATGTCCAGCAAGCTCAGCTGTGGAGGTCAAGTACAAACAGACAATCCACCAAACGATTCATCAGGACGACCGCGCAGGACAATTACACTACCAACTCGTTATAAAGATTACGTTCAAATACTTGAAAGCTGTCAGGATCCCCAATAATCACCTTCGAAGTCAATCTGTATTTATCCTAAATGCTATCAAAAAGATAAGGATGAAATTCAATTACCTGAAAATATAAAGAAGGATTTTTAGTTTTTACTATTAACTTATATAATTCCATACTTATTTCACCTAGCTACTACACCATTGTTAATTTTCCGCATTTTTGCACAATTTTTTTCCTCGAACGATATTAAACGGCTAAAAGAACATAAATAACTTTCTGAATCAGTCGCCCACATTAAAAGTTTTCGCTTTAGCTGTCTCACCTGACATATCTGAATAGTCTTTTATTTTGTCATAAAGCCAAGTTTTACGGAAAATAAAGACAGTTACCACCTTTCACACACCAATGCATACGTATACAATATCGCAGAAATAAGAAGTATAGGGGAAGTGGGGGTAGCACGCCCATAGGGGTTAAAACGCGCCACCCCTGAATAAGGTTAAATATCCCCATTTTGATTATTTTCAATAGTCTATACGATAAAGCATGTGAAATCAATGATTTGTCTCGCAGCTCAACCCCGGCAACCCCAGCAACTTTTAAATTCTTTTATGCATTACCATTGGAAAGCCCCCCGCTTAAAATGACAGACCGATTTTTTGACATCTGAAAGTGACGGTTATCTGCTTTTTAATTGCAACACGTTGCAATAATCGAACTTGCAATTAAAAAGCGTTGCAATAATCGGTCTTGCAATAATCGAACGGGCACTGTATTTCCCACAAACACGCACACGGGTCATTTTGATTTTGCTGCAACAGTTACTCGTGGGAAAGTAACAGAGTAAGAGTGTGAGTGAACTGTGCGTGTACGTACACGCTCGCAGAAAGCCTAATAACTCGTTATTTATTTTCTAACTTTTTACGTCATTTGCTGGCATTTGGTTGTCATCGAAAAGGTTTTTGACGTAGGACTTACGTCTCTCTTCACTATACCGGGTGTCATTTCAATATTTCTAAATCGACCGCGTTACGCTGTGTTGAAAGATTTTGAATGATAATAGCGTTTGTCCCAGTGAACGGATCTCTTCGGAAAACCCCTTAATCGACAAATCTTAAGTATGCCTTTCATATTCATACTTGATATGACCAGAAAAACTTGTTTCAATAGGCCTAAAACTGTTTTCGAAGCAAAACATTGACTGCACTGAAACCTATAAATATGGGTGCCGCTTGTTCCTCGCGTCATTTGTTCGCTTGATTCTGATGGGTGCAGACGCTAGCGGATAAGCTGCAACTGCGCACCAAAATAAGCCATAAAAGAGGGTGACGCAATTTTTCCTTCTCATTCTGTTCAGAACTTCCAACGGGATATTTTTCTTTCATTCTAACCGGGACAAGCAAAGCCACAGCAGCATCGATTCGACAGCACTCGCAACTTTTCGCAAAACAGCATCGTCCGCATCATCCGCTTTTCGGCCCGGCAGCGCCGAGGCCACCATCAGCCAAAGCATGCCAGTACAGCCGCAGAAAATGTTCCAGAAGCAGCCCATTCTACAGACCCGACACCGCAGCAATGCCGAGAAGATACCGGCAGCAGCAGCAGAGTCGAGCCGAGACTAGCCAGCATCAATGAAGAGCTGAGGCCGACTGACATCAGTGTTGAGTCGAGACCGGCAGGCATTGGTATCGAGCCGGCCGGTTGCAGAAAATCAAGAGAAAGAACTGCAATGTTCTTGAAGAAATCGCGTGTGTGTGTGTGTTTTGGTTTCGAGTAAAGAAACCCCCTCGGTCAACCAGTTCCCCGAAAGGAGTTAATTTTCGGCCCTTATCAGGGCCAAGATAGTTAATAATAATTTTCTCAATTGGGTGGCATTCGTCACTGGTTCGTCGCATGCTGCATTAAGGCAATTCGCATCCCGCTGGTTCCATTGAAGAAACAGCACACGTCAAGCGGATACGCTGCATGAAGACAGCTTTGGTTTTGCGCTCCACCCAGGAGCACCCAGCATCAGCCTTACAGTCCGCTGCAACATGACGCAACAGATGGAAATAGAAAATGTATTTCTTTGAAGCAAACGGTTCTTCTGAGAGCTTTGAAGTTTTAAATACCCCCCGCGTTAGAAAATGTACTTGGGTGTCAAATCCAATACTCTAGAGATAAAATGTTATACGCGAATAGCAGATTTTCAAGATTTTTTATAACCGTGACATAACAAGAACTATTACCGCAAAGTGGACGATTAATATGTCCAAATTTTTCACATAATCTAATTTAGATAAATAAATCTGTGATAACAGCCCAAACATTATTGACGTAGGACTTACGTCTCTCTTTACTATACCGGGTGTCATTTCAATTTTTTTAAATCGACCGCGTTACGCTGTGTTGAAAGATTTCAAACGTTAATAGCTTTTGCCCTATTGAACAGTTTCCTGCAGTTAACCACTCAATCAACAGCTTTCAAGTATGCCTTTCATATTCATGCTTGATAATATCTGAAAACTTGTTTCAATAGGCCCAAAACTGTTTTCAAAGCAAAATATTGAATTCACGAGAACCTATAAATATGAGTACCGCATCATTCTTGCATCATTCCATTGCCACGCTCTGATTGGTGCAGACGTCAGCGAATGAGCTCTCGCTAGGTCAGGAAGGCATAAAAAAGCGCAGCACGATTTTTTTCCTCTCAATCTGACCCTGAGATCTAACAAGAACAGGCAAAGCAACCACAGCATCGCCAGAACTTTTGAAGTGTTGCTCCATCGTCTCAGCCACGCAATCGCAAACTTAAGTTTTCTCAAGAGCAAGGCAGAATCGTCAGCATCATCGGCATTTTCGGTCTGGCATTGTCGAGGCCGCACAAAGGAGAAGTCAACAGTAAGCGCGGCTCGGCGGTGTGACCATAGACTGTTAATGACAACACTGATCAAGTCAAGACAAAATTTTCAAAACGACTTATCTGCTTTTGTAAACATTTTTTTTTTTTTTACTTTGTAAAATTTGGTATATTTGCGTTGATTTTGTCTAAAACTAGTTACATAGTTAACATTTCAACTTGGAGGTAAAAATCTAATTCATTAATGTCTACAACATTATCACAATTTATGATGAAGGTGACATAGTTAATGAACAGCTTAAGAATTAAGTGTTTATGAATGTTCCTCACTCCTTCTAATACTGGGTACATTAGCGCTTCAAAAGACAGTGTTCTGCTATTATTTGTAGTTGTGGAGATAATCCTCTGTAGATGAGCCCATGCTGCTGTCACTCGTCTGCATTCACTCAGCTTGTGTTTCAGTGTTTCTGTAGCTGTATTGCAGTGTAGGCATTGATCACTATCTGCTCGTCCAATAGTATGCCATAATTTCCTGTGCTCTATTTTCTCGTTGGCTAACACGTACCAGTTACTGCGTTGGTCCGATGTCATTTTCTTGCTTCCGATGTTGAGCCACACACGCTTCCAATTCACCGTTGGACTACGTACTTCAACTCTGGGTCGGTCGGTTCGATCAATGAAGAAGCGATGAATTTGATCGGTGGTGGGGGATTGCTGGATTTGAGGAGGCAAACGATTGTATGTTTGCAGGATTACTTTGAGGCAAGGAAAATCTGCAGGTGGGTGGGGATTTGCTTGGGCAAGGATGGAATGGTAGAAGGGAATAGATTCGATCTCTTGGATGTGTCGGTTTACTAACAATGCTTTCGATTTTAACGCAGTCACTTGAAGCTTCAATCCCCCTTGGTCTCTTGTTCTGGCTAGTTGCATTATAGGAACTCTTGCTGGATGTCGTCTCCACAAAAACGTTCCCATTGTGGCAGTTATTTTGGCCGAATGTACGCTGTTCAGTGGTAGTATAGAAGATAAGTACCAGACCTTGGATGTGATAAAGGTGTTTAGGAGGAATACTTTTTGGTTAAGGTTTAAAGTACGCATCGAATGCATCCATATCTGTTGCGTTACTTTGCCAACCAACTCATCCCAATTTAGGGCTATCATGTTTCGAACAGAGTTGGTAAACCGCACACCCAAAATTTTTATATCCGTTTCGGTCCGTAGCCAATTCACATGAATCGGGTTCCCATTAATAAAGCCAACATCGATGGAGGTTGTTTTGCGTAGGTTCAATACCGCACCAGCCACCCTGCCGAATCGAATGAATAAGTCACGCATCGCATGAACCTTGTACGCAGACGTTGAAATTACGCTGATATCATCCGCATATGCTACTACCAAATCTCCACCACTGGCACGTTCCAGGGCGACCACGAGCGGCTGTAGGTACAATACAAACAAGTGCATTGATATTGGATCGCCCTGTCGTACCGAACGCTGGATACGGAACGGTGTCGTCAGGTGCCCATTTATTAACAGGCGAGAAGTAGAGAGCGTTGAGATCCTGGAAAGCAAAGCAACCAGCTGATGATTGAAGCCGAGAGACCGCATGTTATTGTAGAGAAAGGAGTGCTTCACACGATCAAACGCATGGTCGAGATCGAAGCTCACGAGTTTAGCTGCTTGTTTTCGTGTTGTTAGTTGTGCGATACGATCCTTCAACGCAAGTGTCGCCTGGAAAATGTTTTTGTCTGCGTTGGAGCACTTTTGAGCATTGCCCAATATCCGATGTTCCCTCATGACATTGTCTAGGCGAGATTTCAAAATACGGGAGAACAGTTTATAATCATAATTGAGAAGCGAGATCGGGCGGAACGACCCAACTGTGTTGCCAGCTCCTCGCTTTTTGACAAGAACGATGATCCCATCGACAAACTTTTCCGGGAAATTCGATGCTAGCGCCTCATTTAGGACCAGATTTAATTCTCGATGGATTGTGTCGAAGGCACGAAGATAGAATTCTTTTGGTATTCCATCTGGCCCAGGTGACTTTCGCGACGCACTCGTTTTGATTGCAGCCCATATATTTGCAGTGGTGATTACTTCCATACAGGCCTCGTTCATCATGTCATTCTCTGGGATGATTAGATGGCACTGAAATTTATCAGGTTGCTCAATTTCTCTGTCGTTTTCCGAATACAGCTCAACGAAATACTGGAGCATGTGGTCTTCTATTGCTTGGGAGTTATCAATGACTTCACCTTGCTCTCCATCCAACCGTGTTATCGTCGTGCGTTTCCTTCTCCGATCTCCTAGCTGGAATACAGAGATTGGCTCTCCAGCAATGATCGGCTCGTTGATGTGCACGAAGGCTTGTGTAAATCTCCGTTGTAGTGAGAGCATCTCACCTTTTATTCGGTTTATCGTTGTCAACATAGCTGGGTTTCGGTAATAGCCATCGTAGGCCCGCCGCAGCTGGCAGTACAACGCTTGTTGCGCGTGATGGAATTCATCAAATATTTGTTTTGATTGCCATCGAAAGAAACTCGAGATTTTGGGCTTACTGTATTGCAACCACCATTCCATCCAGCTTCTGTAATTCCGCCTTTGGCGGGTCCAATATTGCCATCTAAGATGAAACTCCGCTAATGACTCTTGAGTGAGTAGATGTGGACGAAGTGACCAAAAACCGCGCCCTGTTGCACGGCCCAAATCCGTAAGACACATTCTTGATGCTACGGCCATGTGATCAGTAAACGAGCAGAAGTGTGTGTGAATGTTTTGTAGCTGTTCACACAGTCCGCCGGTGACGTAGATGCGATCTAGACGAGATGTTGAGGCCGCAGTTATGTATGTGTGACCAGCGTCCCTTGGGCGGAGTTTCAACCATACGTCATGCAGACCAAGCTGCTGCACTGCAGCTTGAAGTGAGGGGCTAGGGTTAGATCCCGTCGCATCGCATTGCCGCAAAACGCAGTTGAAATCTCCTGCGAGTATTACGTTTGCAGTGCAATGACGGAGATAGAAAGACAGCGTGTTGTTGAAAAACCTTTCTCTTTGTGGACGAAGTGCTGTTCCAGATGGAGCATATACACAACAAAGTGTGGTGTCGTGGACTCGTACAGCAACCAGTCGACCATCTAAGCTTCTCTCCACATGCGAGAACTGGATGTATTCTTTGAGCGCAATAGCAGTTCCCCTTCTTGAATGGTCGACATTTGCGATGACGTTGAAGCCAGGCAGCGATAATTGCTCATTTTCAACTTCTTGTAGAAATACAATATCCAGCTCCATGGTTCGAATAAAAGTTCTCAGCGCATTGAGTTTAGTCGTGTTCGTGATTGTGTTCACGTTGATTGTAGCGATGTTGTAGCTGGTGAAGAGGACGGTTTAGGAAATAAGGTCGAGAGCATTGTCGTTGTCGCAGCGCATTTTTTTAACTTGCTTATGCGATCGTTTACTGGAAGTGGATGAGTCAGTTTCGTTCCCATCAGTTTTTTTCTGCAGGCCTGATCTGCGTGTGATTCTTGTCCACGAGTCTGTTTCGTTGTCTTCGTTCGATGCGTTCGGCAGCGTTGGGAAATGGTTGACACTAGTCGGTGGCGGCGGAGGGGGCATTGATTCGTTCGATGGTGGCGGAGGGGCTGCTGACGTCGGCTTCGGTATCAGCGGTTTAATGGCAGTTTGTCTTACTGCGTGTTGCTTCTTGCGTGTAGCCAGCGGGTTTTTCGCCACGTCGGCATATGAAGCACTGTTCGTCGCAAGTTTTTGAACGAGCAGTTTTTTATTCTGTACGCACGAGACTCCGTTATGTACAGATTCGCTACAGTAGCGACAGGTCTGTTGCTGCCCATAGTAAGCCAGATGGGTCATCTCCGAGTCAATTGTGACGTACGATGAGATGTTTTTCTTTACGACCATCCGAACAGCACGAACACCAGTCGGCAAACCAGCAAAGAGATGTTTCTCATCCCATACTTCGTCACGGATGGATAGTACCTCTCCATATCCGCTCAGATATTTGACGATCTTGTCGTTCGTGACGTCCTCAGAGAGATTGAACAGTTTAACTTCTACTGCTCCATCCTCCATCGCCAAATGGAGCTTAAATACCTTTCCGTCTACTGTCAGCTCGTGTTTGTTGTCGTTCTCTTCGACGACTTTTCGCGCCACATCCACACTTGTGGTTTTAATGAATGCGATTCCGAGGCTACGGCTGTATTGTATACGTAACACCTCATCCCGCTTCAATCCCAGCGTTTCACCAACGAACTGATGAACCTCTTCGGACAATGGCTTCTTCGGCACATTCGCATAGTCGATGCGAAATGTGTTCTCGCGTCGCTTTGAAGCGGACATTTGCACGCGATTGCGGCAGAAACACGACGCGAAAGTATAACAGACACTTCACTCGCGAAATTGGATTTCGGGAGGATGAAAAGTCGAATTAATGCCGGCGATTGGCTTCCACGGAATCTAAGACGCACGATTGCTTCTAATCAGCTCGGAAGTTGAGCGCTAACTAACATAGATTCAAACGACGATTTGACGAAGCTGATTGCTCTCCCACGCAAACCAACACCATTAATAGGTAGATGAAGGTTTCCGCTACCTATTGATGGCGTTGGTTTGCGTGGGAGAGCTATCAGCTTCGTCAAATCGTCGTTTGAATCTTTGTTTACAAAAGCAGATAAGTCGTATTGGAAATTTTGTCTTGAAGTGATATGAATGAATTATTGGCATTGGCTGATTTTCTACCCGCCACTTCCACAGCCAGGCGCTATCGTATATGCGCAAATAGCCAGCATGAGTTAACCTCCAGAAATTTATGTGGCGAAAGACATCTAACTCGGGTTTTCTCAAAATTAGGAACTTTTCATGGAAAACTATATGGTACATCTTATGATGGATGGTTTTCGCTAGTACGCCTATCAAATATTTTGACGTAGGACTTACGTCCCTCTTTACTATACCGGGTGTCATTTCAAAATTTCTAAATCGGCCGCGTTACGCTGTGTTGAAAGATTTCAAACGGTAACAGCTTTTACCCTAGTGAACAGATTTCTGCAGTTAACCCCTCAATCGACAGCTTTCAAGTATGCCTTTCATATTAATGCTTAATAATATCCGAAAACTTGTTTCAATAGGCCTAAAACTGTTTTCAAAGCAAAACATAGAATTCACGAAAACCTATAGATATGGGTACCGCATCATTCTTGCATCATTCCATTACCACGTTCTGATTGGTGCAGACGTCAACGAATAAGCTCACGCTAGGTCTGCTAAGAAGGCATAAAATAGAACAGCGCGAATTTTTCTACTCAATCTGACCGAAACAGGCAAAGCAATAACAGCATCGCATCGTCGGAATTTTTGAACGGTTGCGTCATCGTGTCAGCCAAGCATTCGCAAACCTAAGGCCTTTTTAAGAGCAAGGCAGAATCGTCACACGACAGAATCGTCACGACAACACTACTGATCAAGTTTTTTCGGCCGATGGTAGCAGCGGTTAAGCGTTTGGTATTCCTGCAGACATCGATTCATAATGTTTTAAACAATCATAAACTCCCAGTTGAACCGCTCAAGAGGAAATTTACATCTAACATTGTGAATGGATCTTTTCAGAACCACTAATATACTTACTAAAGAGTTTCTCGCAATAGAATCATTTTGAATATGTAGTACAATCAACTAATTAGAGAGCGTTTGCGTGACAATTTTATTAATTCGCGTTCATGGCGATGAATTAATACAAAATTCTGTCCTCCTCGCTCACGACAAAAGAAAATGCGTTTCTTATTCTAAGATTTCAACGAAAATTTTTGAAATTTCTCCATTAGAATTCCAAAAATTGTCACTGTTTTGAGTCTAAATATTTCAATTAAAAATTTGATTTATTTGTTGATGTAAAAAGGTAAATAGCTACTGAATTTTGTGTAACTTTCAAACGTTGGTATAAAGCTTTTGAATATTCTTGGTTAACGTGATTTTGTATTTCAGCAAGTATACTCTATTACCACTATTACCACTCTAGCTAATTTGAAGAGTTAACTCAGTAGCGTCGCGGTATCACAAAAGACAAGAAATGTAGTGAAGAGACATTGCGAGGGGTGCTTAAACGTATAATTCAATGTGCAGCATAACATGTCGAAATAATGTGCTAGAAATCATCACATGATCCCATTTTGGAATCTTAGTTTAAAAATGAAATGTTGAAAAATGTAATTAAAATTTTCAAAAATTGTAAAATTAGTGTAATATTTGCAATTATCGCACCCCTGGCAATCAATTTTAGGCGTTAGTCATCTTCGGTAACCCAAGATGGTGTGAATGTGCTGTCTGTTGCCCAATATATGGGGATTCTTGCTTGGTTGGTCAACGTAAAGGCTGAGACGAGACCTGCAAAGACGGCTTCTTTTTCCTTGTTTTGACAATTGTTCTTCTTTTCATCACAGTTGATCATCGATTCTCAACTGTTTCCTTGAGTGTTTCACCTAAATCCCGGGTAGAATCTTCTGAGCACAATAAAAGTGTTTGTGATTTACGGATTTGTAAACTTATTGACGTAGGACTTACGTCTCTCTTTACTATACCGGGTGTCATTTCGAAATATTCAAATCGACCGCGTTACGCTGTGTTGAAAGATTTTAAACGTTAATAGCGTTCGATTCAGTGAACAAATTTCTGCGGTAAGCCCCTCAATCGACAGATTTCAAGTATGCCTTTCATGTCCATGCTTGATAAGACCCGAAAAACTTGTTTCAATAGGCCCAAAAATGTTTTCAAAGCAAAATATTGAATTCACGAGAACCTATAAATATGAGTACCGCATCATTCTTGCATCATTCCATTGCCACGCTCTGATTGGTGCAGACGTCAGCGAATGAGCTCTCGCTAGGTCAGGAAGGCATAAAAAGCGCAGCACGATTTTTTCCTCTCAATCTGACCCTGAGATCTGACAAGAACAGGCAAAGCAACCACAGCATCGCCAGAACTTTTGAAGTGTTGCTCCATCGTCTCAGCTACGCAATCGCAAACTTAAGCTTTCTCAAGAGCAAGGCAGAATCGTCAGCATCATCGGCATTTTCGGTCCGGCATTGTCGAGGCCACCGCACAAAGGAGAAGCCTACCGGACAGTAAGCGCGGCTCGGCGGTGTGACGATAGACTGTCAATGACAACACTGAACAAGATGAATTATTGACAGTGGCTGATTTTCTACCCGCCACTTCCACAGCCAGGCGCTATCATATATCCGCAAATAGCCGACATGAGTTAACCTCCAGAAATTGATTTGGCGAAAGACATCTAACGCGGGTTTTCTCAAAATTTTGAACTTTTCATGAAAAACTATATGGTACCGGTTATGATGGATGGTGTTCGCTAGTACGCCTACCAAATATTTTTTTTGATTAAGGTGCTTAAATTTGAGAAATCGAACCTTAGATGCCTTTCGCCACACTGCTTTCAGAAAGTTAACTTCTAGTGTGCCCCTGTACGTTCAAAGTGGACGATTCATTGATCAAGTTTTCTACGATCTCAAGTTTTCAAGATCTACTAAAGAGTTTTTCGCAGTAGAATCGTTTTAAAAATTTAATTAGCTTGCGTGACAACCCTTCGGGATAGAAATTTTGCTTGGGTGCCAATCCAATATTCTAGAGATAAAATTTTATGCGTGATTTTCATAAATAGCGTCAAAACTAACAGTGGATATTTTTTCTGATTTATCCGCGAAGTGGACGAAGGACTTCGCTTGGCCATGCCTTTAAAGATTCATAAGATGTCCAAATCTCTCACATAATCTTATTTGGATAAAACGAACAGTGGGTAATGTCTGTGACATAACCGCTAAAGTGACGTAGGACTTGACTTGACCATGCCTTTAAGATACATAATATGTCCAAATTTCTCACATCAACTATTTTGGATAAATAATAGGCGTTGCATACCATTCCTTGGCAAAATCTTCTCAACAAACCGACCAGAAATCAAATCTACCTCGAACAAAAATCATCAAAAAAATTCAGGATTATCGGTCCGGTCACGAAATATTAGCCTCGACGGTGGCAACCTTCCCACTGAAGGACTGCCTGAAATAAACCACCAGTTGGCTCAGCAGGGGGTGTAGACTATATCTCAGCCCTTCCACTGAAGAGCCTTCTAATCCGTGCGACAGCGACTGAAGGAGAACATTATTTTTAACTGTTAGAGCCTTGAAAAAGGCTGTTTGCTTCGGCTAAGTGTAAAAAGTAAGAAAAACGATCTTTTCAAATAACCGCGAATTTCTAGTGATGGTATAAAAAAGACTGAATGCTCTGCGAGCGAATGCACTTTTCTTGTATATCTTATTTTGAATGTTATCTGCTTCCCAATTGGTGGGCCAATCAGCTAGCGTCTTGTATCCCCCTTCTTTGTCAGCCAAAACGTCATCATCATCAACGCGATCGAAAAGGGCTTCTTCTTTTTTACGCTTGTTGCTCGCTGCTGGCGTCTATTTCCTAACGGGACTTTTCGCTAGATACAGGCCAATAAGCCGGGCAAGCGAGCTTAGAATTGCAGTTCAGGTGGGAAATAGGGTGTTCTTTTCTGAGACAACATTGTTAGTAGTAGAAGGAAGGAAACACCCGGACATGGGATTTCGGGTAATAAGATTTAGAATTGGTAACATGGGACGATCATTCAGTCACGTTCGCTTTGTGTGCGGTCAGTATCAAACAATGTTTATCTACATTTTTTTTTATCAATTCCAAAAAATCCAACATTTGATGAAAAATCGATTGATAGTTTATTAATGTTTGAGCTGTTATCGGTGTTTTTTTTATCCAAATAAGATTAGGTGAGAGATTTGGACATCTTATGAATCTTTAAAGGCATGGTCAAGCGAAGTCCTTCGTCCACTTCGCGGTTAAATCAGAAAAATTATCCACTGTTAGTTATTTATGAAAATCACGCATAAAATTTTATCTCTAGAATATTGGATTTGGCACCCAAGTACAATTTCTATCCCGAAGGGTATTGAAAGCATTGATATTGATCTCTATTATTGGCTCTCTGAAGAACCGTTTGTTTTTTGGACATACATGCTGCATCATGTGGTTTTTCATCAGCCTGTCTCGGCTCAGCACCGATGCCGGCCGGTCTCGGCTCGACTCTGCTTCTGCTGCCGGTATCTGCTCAGCATAGACCTGTGCATCGGTTCATTAAATTCACTCACCCGATGGATTTTGACATTTGAGCGGGTCGTCTTCTCGAACAAAAGTTCATTTTGCGTTCATTATGCGACCCGCTCAAGCGCCATAATTTCTTGGTTGAGTTCATTTTGCGTTAGTCTATTGCTGCTTTGTCGGGTCTGTAGGGTGGACTGCTGATGTACTGGCTAGGTTTCGGCTGATGATGGTGGCTTCGATGACTTCATTCCCTGCTAAAAGTTGTGAGTGCTGTTCAATCGATGATGCGGTTGCTTCGCTTGTCCCGGTCAGAATGAAAGGAAAAAATCGCGTTGCGCTATTTTATGGCTTCTCGGCAGACCCAGCGGCTGCTCATTCGCTGGTGTCTGCACCAATCAGAACGTGGTAATGGAATGATGCAAGAATTATGCGGTACCCATATTTATAGGTTCCCTTGATCTCAATGTTTTTCATTGAAAACAGTTTCATGCCTATTGAAACAAGTTTTTCGGGTCTTATCAAGCATGGACATGAAAGGCATACTTGAAATCTGTCGATTGAGGGGCTTACCGCAGAAATTCGTCCACTGAGACGAACGCTATTAACGTTTAAAATCTTTCAACACAGCGTAACGCGGTCGATTTGAATATTTTGAAATGACACCCGGTATAGTAAAGAGAGACGTAAGTCCTACGTCAAAACGAACAGTGGGTAATGTCTGTGACATAACCGCTAAGTGGACGTAGGACTTGAGTTGACCATGCCTTTAAAATACATAATATGTCCAAATTTCTCACATCAACTATTTTGGATAAATAATCGGCGTTGCATACCATTCCTTGGCAAAATCTTCTCATCAAACCGACACGGAAATCAAATCTACCTCAAACCTCGAACCTCGTGGGCCAATCAGCTAGTGTCTTGTATCCCGCTTCTTTGTCAGCCAAAGCGTCACCATCATCAACGCGTTCGAGAAGGGCTTCTTCTTTTTACGCTTGTTGCTCACTGCTGGCGTCTATTTTCTAACGGGACTTTTCGCTTGATACAGGCCAATAAGCCGGGCAAGCGAGCTTAGAATTGCAGTTCAGGTGGGAAGTACGTGTTCTTTTCTGAGACAACATTGTTAGTAGTAGAAGGAAGGAAACACCCGGAAACAATGTTTATCTACATATTTTTTTTATCAATGCCAAAAAATCCAACATTTGATGAAAAATCGATTGATAGTTTATTAATGTTTGAGCTGTTATCGGTGTTTTTTTTATCCAAATAAGATTATGTGAGAGATTTGGACATCTTATGAATCTTTAAAGGCATGGTCAAGCGAAGTCCTTCGTCCACTTCGCGGTTAAATCAGAAAAATTATCCACTGTTAGTTTTGACGCTTTTTATGAAAATCACGCATAAAATTTTATCTCTAGAATATTGGATTGGCACCCAAGCACAATTTCTATCCCGAAGGGTTGTCACGCAAGCTAATTAAATTTTTAAAACGATTCTACTGCGAAAAACTCTTTAGTAGATCTTGAAAACTTGAGATCGTAGAAAACTTGATCAATGAATCGTCCACTTTGAACGTACAGGGGCACACTAGAAGTTAACTTTCTGAAAGCAGTGTGGCGAAAGGCATCTAAGGTTCGATTTCTCAAATTTAAGCACCTTAATCAACAAATATTTGGTAGGCGTACTAGCGAACACCATCCATTATAACCGGTACCATATAGTTTTCATGAAAAGTTCCTAATTTTGAGAAAACCCGCGTTAGATGTCTTTCGCCATATCAATTTCTGGAGGTTAACTCATGTCGGCTATTTGCGTATATACGATAGCGCCTGGCTGTGGAAGTGGCGGGTAGAAAATCAGCCACTGTCAATAATT
This sequence comes from Armigeres subalbatus, assembly GCF_024139115.2. Lineage (NCBI taxonomy): Eukaryota > Metazoa > Arthropoda > Insecta > Diptera > Culicidae > Armigeres > Armigeres subalbatus. The sequence continues at coordinate 95,078 of NW_026942833.1, read as the reverse complement.
CATCTTGATCAGTGTTGTCATTGACAGTCTATCGTCACACCGCCGAGCCGCGCTTACTGTCCGGTAGGCTTCTCCTTTGTGCGGTGGCCTCGACAATGCCGGACCGAAAATGCCGATGATGCTGACGATTCTGCCTTGCTCTTGAGAAAGCTTAAGTTTGCGATTGCGTAGCTGAGACGATGGAGCAACACTTCAAAAGTTCTGGTGCTGTGGTTGCTTTGCCTGTTCTTGTCAGATCTCAGGGTCAGATTGAGAGGAAAAAAATCGTGCTGCGCTTTTTTATGCCTTCCTGACCTAGCGAGAGCTCATTCGCTGACGTCTGCACCAATCAGAGCGTGGCAATGGAATGATGCAAGAATGATGCGGTACTCACATTTATAGGTTCTCGTGAATTCAATATTTTGCTTTGAAAACAGTTTTGGGCCTATTGAAACAAGTTTTTCGGGTCTTATCAAGCATGGACATGAAAGGCATACTTGAAATCTGTCGATTGAGGGGCTTACCGCAGAAATTTGTTCACTGAAGCGAACGCTATTAACGTTTAAAATCTTTCAACACAGCGTAACGCGGTCGATTTGAATATTTCGAAATGACACCCGGTATAGTAAAGAGAGACGTAAGTCCTACGTCAAAAACACCGATAACAGCTCAAACATTAATAAACTATCAATCGATTTTTCATCAAATGTTGGATTTTTTGGCATTGATAAAAAAATATGTAGATAAACATTGTTTCCGGGTGTTTCCTTCCTTCTACTACTAACAATGTTGTCTCAGAAAAGAACACGTACTTCTCACCTGAACTGCAATTCTAAGCTCGCTTGCCCGGCTTATTGGCCTGTATCAAGCGAAAAGTCCCGTTAGAAAATAGACGCCAGCAGCGAGCAACAAGCGTAAAAAAGAAGAAGCCCTTCTCGAACGCGTTGATGATGGTGACGCTTTGGCTGACAAAGAAGCGGGATACAAGACACTAGCTGATTGGCCCACGAGGTTCGAGGTTTGAGGTAGATTTGATTTCCGTGTCGGTTTGATGAGAAGATTTTGCCAAGGAATGGTATGCAACGCCGATTATTTATCCAAAATAGTTGATGTGAGAAATTTGGACATATTATGTATTTTAAAGGCATGGTCAAGTCAAGTCCTACGTCCACTTAGCGGTTATGTCACAGACATTACCCACTGTTCGTTTTTGGGTGCGTCTTTTGTACACCGGGCAATCTTGCAAACCATGGGCAGGATCCAAACCACAATAAGCACATTTTGTGGCTTGTTGCTGGCAGGTATCCTCCCGATGTCTTTGGAAACATTTACCACAAAGTGGTTTGTTGTCACAAAACTCGGCAGTGTGACCTAATTGTTTGCAGTTGGTACAATTAAATACCCTTGGAACAAACAAACGCACCGGAAACAACATATTCTCGATATCTACATATTTTGGAAGCATCGAACCGGCGAACGTCACTCGAAGCGGGCCTGACTTAGCATATACCTTTTTACCATCTACTGTGGTTGCTGAACCCAAGGGCCAGGCGAAGATGCCTGGTTAAACCGTGTGCGAACCTCTTTTGGTGGCTCATCACCTCCCAAAAAGGAGAACAATAAAACAAAATCTGCCACTTATCTGTGCTGCTGCTGTAGGTAGCAGCAGAAACAATAGCCTGCTTTACTGGCGTCACCAGAAGCAGCTACTTCGCTCGCCGACAGTGATCGCCTTGGATCCGTAGGTAGGCACCACACAATAGACTCGCACTACCGAACAACACCCGCGATGAGACACAGCACACACGTCTGGCTCGTTCGAACTATCGGCACGGAATGCGTTTGGGGCTTTATTCATGATTGCTTTCAGCTCATACTGACCATAACAGCTGTTTCTTGCAGGGGAGGTGGTCGGTTACCGGTACCCCGTCGTAAATTGTGACAGAAAACATATGTGGTCTTTCTGACATTTGCCATACGTGTGCAATGTAAGCACACGCAAAAAAACGAACAGTGGGTAATGTCTGTGACATAACCGCTAAGTGGACGTAGGACTTGACTTGACCATGCCTTTAAAATACATAATATGTCCAAATTTCTCACATCAACTATTTTGGATAAATAATCGGCGTTGCATACCAATCCTTGGCAAAATCTTCTCATCAAACCGACACGGAAATCAAATCTACCTCAAACCTCGAACCTCGTGGGCCAATCAGCTAGTGTCTTGTATCCCGCTTCTTTGTCAGCCAAAGCGTCACCATCATCAACGCGCTCGAGAAGGGCTTCTTTTTTTTTACGCTTGTTGCTCGCTGCTGGCGTCTATTTTCTAACGGGACTTTTCGCTTGATACAGGCCAATAAGCTGGGCAAGCGAGCTTAGAATTGCAGTTCAGGTGAGAAGTACGTGTTCTTTTCTGAGACAACATTGTTAGTAGTAGAAGGAAGGAAACACCCGGAAACAATGTTTATCTACATATTTTTTTATCAATGCCAAAAAATCCAACATTTGATGAAAAATCGATTGATAGTTTATTAATGTTTGAGCTGTTATCAGTGTTTTTTTTATCCAAATAAGATTATGTGAGAGATTTGGACATCTTATGAATCTTTAAAGGCATGGTCAAGCGAAGTCCTTCGTCCACTTCGCGGTTAAATCAGAAAAATTATCCACTGTTAGTTTTGACGCTTTTTATGAAAATCACGCATAAAATTTTATCTCTAGAATATTGGATTGGCACCCAAGCACAATTTCTATCCCGAAGGGTTGTCACGCAAGCTAATTAAATTTTTAAAACGATTCTACTGCGAAAAACTCTTTAGTAGATCTTGAAAACTTGAGATCGTAGATAACTTGATCAATGAATCGTCCACTTTGAACGTACAGGGGCACACTAGAAGTTAACTTTCTGAAAGCAGTGTGGCGAAAGGCATCTAAGGTTCGATTTCTCAAATTTAAGCACCTTAATCAAAAAAAATATTTGGTAGGCGTACTAGCGAACACCATCCATTATAACCGGTACCATATAGTTTTTCATGAAAAGTTCCTAATTTTGAGAAAACCCGCGTTAGATGTCTTTCGCCAAATCAATTTCTGGAGGTTAACTCATGTCGGCTATTTGCGTATATACGATAGCGCCTGGCTGTGGAAGTGGCGGGTAGAAAATCAGCCACTGTCAATAATTCATCTTGTTCAGTGTTGTCATTGAAAGTCTATTGTCACACCGCCGAGCCGCGCTTACTGTCCGGTAGGCTTCTCCTTTGTGCGGTGGCCTCGACAATGCCGGACCGAAAATGCCGATGTTGCTGACGATTCTGCCTTGCTCTTGAGAAAGCTTAAGTTTGCGATTGCGTAGCTGAGACAATGGAGCAACACTTCAAAAGTTCTGGCGATGCTGTGGTTGCTTTGCCTGTTCTTGTCAGATCTCAGGGTCAGATTGAGAGAAAAAAAAAATCGTGCTGCGCTTTTTTATGCCTTCCTGACCTAGCGAGAGCTCATTTGCTGACGTCTGCACCAATCAGAGCGTGGCAATGGAATGATGCAAGAATGATGCGGTACTCATATTTATAGGTTCTCGTGAATTCAATATTTTGCTTTGAAAACAGTTTTGGGCCTATTGAAACAAGTTTTCGGATATTATCAAGCATGAATATGAAAGGCATACTTGAAAGCTGTTGATTGAGTGGTTAACTACAGAAAACTGTTCAATAGGGCAAAAGCTATTTACGTTTGAAATCTTTCAACACAGCGTAACGCGGTCGATTTAAAAAAATTGAAATGACACCCGGTATAGTAAAGAGAGACGTAAGTCCTACGTCAAAAAGCGTTCATGAATTCGTGAACTAACTAGTTCACGGTGTATTTTTTCGTGAACAACAGCCACGGATTCGGAAACACAGTCACGTTTTCTGGAACGTTCAGGAAAACGCGACTGGTGTTCCGCGTACATGAATTAAATCACGGTGTAGTTTGCTGGTTCACGAACTCGGGAACGCTTTTTTTTTGCGTGCTAGATCTTGTTTTGTCTATTTCCGAAGTTTCGTTGTACAGAGAAAACACTTTTAACGTAGGACTTACGTCTTTCTTTACTGTACTGGGTGTGTTGAGGAGTAGAACCAACCCTAAACTACAACCCTGATGTCACCACTCCGTAGCAGCAGAGCAAAGACCGTCCCCGTCCATGTGTCGCCGTATCAGAGCAAACGATCGACGTTGGCAAGGCAAGTTGTAGCTAATTCCCATACATTTGACGACGGCATCACAGCAATTGTTAAATACGATCGCCGTGCGGACTGTCCACCGCCACCTCGGGTGGCTAGGCATCGCAGTTAGCCGAGCTGTACGCTCTCCCTACATATCTGAACGCTCCACTATCTCCGCTATCATCACGCTCAACGGTCATCGTCATCGTCATCGCGGCCCTAGGAGTGATAAGGAGGACCGTGTAATGATCATATCTCTCGGTGAGAATCTCTCTTAAAGGCAACCGACACAAATCATCGCATCGCGAAACGGAGGACTGATGGACTGGACGATACGTACCGACAGTTAGTCCACTTCAACTAGATCACCGGTCAGCATGCTCCGCGAACGATCCACATCCAATCGATATAGTGTTTGTGTGGCAAATTGAATTAACTTAAGTTTAAAGCCGTATTAGAGTTAGGAGCAAATAAATAGAGTTTTTAAGCATGTTGTGCATTGTGAACGTGAAAATAAAGTGTTTGTCTATCTAAAAATCGTGCTAGTTCCTAATTTGTTACGATAATTGACTTCATATCGGTCTGTGTGCCAGCCAACCAGTATAACGTGCTCTGTGTGCACCATCAACAACTCTTTCTACACTGGAGTCAACAACATTCGATGTCGGGGATTGGAATCCTTCCAACTGAGCTTATTTTCGAAGGTAATTGGCCAGTTCCCGAACATTCTGGTCCTTCGAACCGGATAAGGACTGCCGGAATCAGGAACTGAGGAAGCTATCGACACTGGAACGAGGCAAGAACCGGCCATTAGAACACCATCAACTTTGGATAGTTGGCGCCATCCCACAGGAGAACAATTGATCCCATCGAGGCTTGGAATACATAGGAGTCAAGAGCGCCATCACACAGGGTAATAATCGGAGGCTTTGTTCCATTGAAGGGAATTGCGCGCTTTAGGAATTAGCATTTTGTGGATCGCCATCGCGGATGACCGCCATCGGTTTGGCTTGGACTTCATCGGGATAGAGTTTTGTGCAGGTTAGTGAACCCATTGCTTCGCATATATGTCCAGCCAAGCTAGGCATCTTACAACCTACTAATATCTGTTATCTTGCGTGACCTGGTGACTTGAGCGTGAACCAAACGGACGGTTTGGAGTGGATACGATCGAAAGTGGACATTTTATGATGATCGAATCCAATTACCCTATCTGGCGTCAACATTCGGGAAAAACCATAGGTGTGTACAATTCATGGATCATCGAGTAATTTGAGAAGGCCATCGACTAGCTATCTAACTGGCGGACATCGGGCATAATTACTGGTGGACAAGTCGACGACTGGCTATCCTGGTTCGGAATAGGATAAACCGAACTGAACATCGATTGGCATACCAAACCGGGAGAACTCGAGCTACTTCTACCCGGTGCAAAGGGTTTCAGCACAGAGAGGAAGCATCGCATCATTTTTGTCCAGGTAATTTAGGAATTTAGTGTACTGCCGAAGTAAGGTGAATGATATTACACCATTTTAATTTGGACAAAACCTCTTCGTTTTACCTCTCTGAACACTGAGCCCTGTTGCCCTTCTGGGCTCCACCATCTTTGAGTTTGGATTGCTATAAGATGGATTCGATTGTATTCGGGGTGTTTTCTGTGGACATTCGGTGATGTAACTGTTTCCTATGGTGAGTTGCCGCAGTATATGCCTGGCCGAAGCCATCTCTTTTGAATACTACACAAAATTCTATCCTCTTCATCCATATCTGGGTCTGTTCGAGTTATGACGATTTGATGTGACATTTTATGTGGAACTGAACGCAAGGCTGTTTGTATGACTGATTGATTGATTTAACTTGGAGCATCACTTCCTGTTTTGTCGGGTAAATTAATGCAGTATATGCCTTGCAAAGCTAGACCTGCACTCTGCCTACTACACAACATTTTCTCTCTTCAACTTTCCTCGTCATACCTGAGTTGTCATTTGTTGGAGTCGACAGTGTGACGTCAGCTTGTTGCGGTTGTAGAATTCGGATTTGGAGTATCATTACTCGTTTCTCCGGGTAAATTAAAATAGTATATGCCTGGCGAAGCTAGGCCTCTCGCAGTGTACTACACCGTGCCTCTCTCTTCCTAAACTTCACCATTGCACAGTGTTGCTTTTTGCCGATTTCGTGCGCTTTTTTAATAACATCGTTTCTGTGGATTTTTTCGCTGTAGTTTGTTTGGAGAAGACGTTAGATATGAAAAAGGCCTTTTTTTGTGAAAATCTGTAAAATGATTAATCCACCTAAAAGTGAGATAAAAATTTTGCTTAACCATCGAAACCAGATATGAGCCTAGTGTCTTTAGGAAAGTTGTAGCGGATGTTATTTCAAGCCACTTTGCCAAAGAGACCCCATACATATGACTTATATAGTACGAGATATGTGACATTTTCTGTGGAAGGTCCCTGAAATCAGTTTTGACGTAGGACTTACGTCTCTCTTTACTATACCGGGTGTCATTTCGAAATATTCAAATCGACCGCGTTACGCTGTGTTGAAAGATTTTAAACGTTAATAGCGTTCGCTTCAGTGAACAAATTTCTGCGGTAAGCCCCTCAATCGACAGATTTCAAGTATGCCTTTCATGTCCATGCTTGATAAGACCCGAAAAACTTGTTTCAATAGGCCCAAAACTGTTTTCAAAGCAAAATATTGAATTCACGAGAACCTATAAATGTGAGTACCGCATCATTCTTGCATCATTCCATTGCCACGCTCTGATTGGTGCAGACGTCAGCGAATGAGCTCTCGCTAGGTCAGGAAGGCATAAAAAGCGCAGCACGATTTTTTCCTCTCAATCTGACCCTGAGATCTGACAAGAACAGGCAAAGCAACCACAGCACCAGAACTTTTGAAGTGTTGCTCCATCGTCTCAGCTACGCAATCGCAAACTTAAGCTTTCTCAAGAGCAAGGCAGAATCGTCAGCATCATCGGCATTTTCGGTCCGGCATTGTCGAGGCCACCGCACAAAGGAGAAGCCTACCGGACAGTAAGCGCGGCTCGGCGGTGTGACGATAGACTGTCAATGACAACACTGAACAAGATGAATTATTGACAGTGGCTGATTTTCTACCCGCCACTTCCACAGCCAGGCGCTATCATATATCCGCAAATAGCCGACATGAGTTAACCTCCAGAAATTGATTTGGCGAAAGACATCTAACGCGGGTTTTCTCAAAATTTTGAACTTTTCATGAAAAACTATATGGTACCGGTTATGATGGATGGTGTTCGCTAGTACGCCTACCAAATATTTTTTTTGATTAAGGTGCTTAAATTTGAGAAATCGAACCTTAGATGCCTTTCGCCACACTGCTTTCAGAAAGTTAACTTCTAGTGTGCCCCTGTACGTTCAAAGTGGACGATTCATTGATCAAGTTTTCTACGATCTCAAGTTTTCAAGATCTACTAAAGAGTTTTGACGTAGGACTTACGTCTCTCTTTACTATACCGGGTGTCATTTCAAATTTTTTAAATCGACCGCGTTACGCTGTGTTGAAAGATTTCAAACGTAAATAGCTTTTGCCCTATTGAACAGTTTTCTGTAGTTAACCACTCAATCGACAGCTTTCAAGTATGCCTTTCATATTAATGCTTGATAATATCCGAAAACTTGTTTCAATAGGCCTGAAACTGTTTTCAAAGCAAAGCATTGAATTCACGAAAACCTATAAATATGGGTACCGCATCATTCTTGCATCATTCCATTACCACGCTCTGATTGGTGCAGACGTCAACGAATGAGCTCACGCTAGGTCTGCTAAGAAGGCATAAAACAGCGCAGCGCGAATTTTTCCTCTCAATCTGACCGAAACAGGCAAAGCAATAACAGCATCGCATCGTCCGAATTTTTGAAAGGTTGCATCATCGTATCAGCCACGCATTCGCAAACCTAAAGCCTTTTTAAGAGCAAGGCAGAATCGTCAGCATCATCGGCATTTTCAGCCCGGCATTGTCGAGAAGCCAACAGTAAGCGCGGCACGGCGGTGTGTGACGATAGAGTGTCGACAACACTACTGATCAAGTTTTCTCGGCCGATGGCAGCAGCGGTTAAGCGTTTGGTATTCCTGCAGACATCGATTCATAATGTTTTAAACAATCATAAACTCCCAGTTGAACCGCTCAAGAGGAAATTTACATCTAACATTGGATCTTTTCAGAACCACTAATATACTTACTAAAGAGTTTTTCGCAATAGAATCATTTTGAAAATGTAGTACAATCAACTAATTAGAGAGCGTTTGCGTGACAATTTTATTAATTCGCGTTCATGGCGATGAATTGTTACAAAATTCTGTCTTCCTCGCTCACGACAAAAGAAAATGCGTTTCTTATTCTAAGATCCCAACGAAATTTTTTGAAATTTCTCCATTAGAATTTCAAAAATTGTCACTGTTTTGAGTCTAAATATTTCAATTTAAAATTTGATTTATTTGTTGATGTAAATAGGTAAATAGCTACTGAATTTTGTGTAACTTTCAAACGTTGGTATAAAGCTTTTGAATATTCTTGGTTCACGTGATTTTTTGTTTCAGCAAATATACTCTATTACCACTATTACCACTCTAGCTAATTTGAAGAGGTAACGCAGTAGCGTCGCGGTATCACAAAAGACAAGCAATGTAGTGAAGAGACATTACGAGGGGTGCTTAAACGTATAATTCAATGTGCAGCATAACATGTCGAAATAATGTGCTAGAAATCATCACATGATCAATGAAATGTTGAAAAATGTAATTAAAATTTTCAAAAATTGTAAAATTAGTTTAATATTTGCAATTATCGCACCCCTGGCAATCATTTTTAGGCGTTAGTCATCTTTGGTAACCCAAGATGGTGTGAATGTGCTGTCTGTTGCCCAATATATGGGGATTCTCGAAGTGGATCATGTTGTTAATATACTATATATGTGACAAATCATTTTGCTTGGTTGGTCAACGTAAAGGTAGAACCAACAAATGTTTTGCGATGTATTCATCAAAGAGGTGGAACATCGGCTTAAGTTGCAATGCTATAATGAAGAAATCATTCGCTTTATTGATCAATGTAAAGGTGTAGCCATCAGCTGATTTACAATGGTATTATTCATCGAAAAGGCGGAGCTTCGGCGGATTTCATATGCTATAGTTCATCTTTTTTTGGCAATAATGGCATTGAAAATACTTCGAATGTCCCATATATAATTATTTTGATAGTGAACTCTTTTATTCATTAGTTATTATTTAGAAAATAATAATTTTGAAATGTTCTGTCACTTTAATTACCCACGACTAGCAGTGAGCAAACGATGTTCAATGGTCTTATTCATCAAAACAAAATCAACATTAGATGAAAAATCGATTGATAGCTTTCCATTTTGATGTTTTTTCTCTAGATTGGTAACGAAACGTGTAATAATGCTGAGCAAAATATGTATTTTTACATGCATGGTCAAGTCAAGTCCTACGTCCACTTAGCGGTTATGTCACAGACATTACCCACTGTTCGTTTTCGCAGTAGAATCGTTTTAAAAATTTAATTAGCTTGCGTGACAACCCTTCAGGATAGAAATTGTGCTTGGGTGCCAATCCAATATTCTAGAGATAAAATTTTATGCGTGATTTTCATAAAAGCGTCAAAACTAACAGTGGATAATTTTTCTGATTTAACCGCGAAGTGGACGAAGGACTTCGCTTGACCATGCCTTTAAAGATTCATAAGATGTCCAAATCTCTCACATAATCTTATTTGGATAAAAAAACACCGATAACAGCTCAAACATTAATAAATTATCAAATCATCAAATGTTGGATTTTTTGGCATTGATAAAAAAATATGTAGATAAACATTGTTTCCGGGTGTTTCCTTCCTTCTACTACTAACAATGTTGTCTCAGAAAAGAACACGTACTTCTCACCTGAACTGCAATTCTAAGCTCGCTTGCCCGGCTTATTGGCCTGTATCAAGCGAAAAGTCCCGTTAGAAAATAGACGCCAGCAGCGAGCAACAAGCGTAAAAAAGAAGAAGCCCTTCTCGAACGCGTTGATGATGGTGACGCTTTGGCTGACAAAGAAGCGGGATACAAGACACTAGCTGATTGGCCCACGAGGTTCGAGGTTTGAGGTAGATTTGATTTCCGTGTCGGTTTGATGAGAAGATTTTGCCAAGGAATGGTATGCAACGCCGATTATTTATCCAAAATAGTTGATGTGAGAAATTTGGACATATTATGTATTTTAAAGGCATGGTCAAGTCAAGTCCTACGTCCACTTAGCGGTTATGTCACAGACATTACCCACTGTTCGTTTTTAATTTTAAGAGATAGAGCTTCGCAATGTTCTACAAAAACGTGTATTTTTGTTAGCCAAACAACTTTGTAGAAGGTGGTAAAAATGCCTGAAACATAGAAAAAAAGTTATGCTAAAAAAAACTGATTTCAGGGACCTTCCACAGAAAATGTCACATTTCTCGTACTATATAAGTCATATGTATGGGGTCTCTTTGCCAAAGTGGCTTGAAATACCATCCGCTACAACATTCCTGAAGAAACTAGGCTCATATCTGGTTTCGATGGTTAACACGTACGTCCCCAACCCCCATTTTACGACAAAACTCAAAATTCAAAACCACGCAGCTCAGCCAATTTCTAACGGATTTTCAAGCAATCTTCTGGAATCGATCACAAAATTCCTATAGTTTCAGGAACCGAGGTCAATTTTTGTGCAATGGCCATGGTTCCGGATATATTCCGGGGAGTACTGGGGTTACCTCCCTCCCAGAAAAAATGGTCACTGGCAGATCGACTTCGAAATCCATCGTGCGACATGTCAAACTTCATGATTTTGCAAAACAAGTACACTGGAGTACATTTCAACGACTTTGGATCGAATTGGCCACCCTCTGGGTGCTTCCAGGGCCTGGTTCCCTTGGGGAAGTGGCCAATATCCGTCCAATCTTGGAACCCATCTTGCGACATGTCAAACTTCATGATTTTGCAAAACAAGTATACTGGAATACATTTCGGCGATTTTCGACCGAATTGGCCACCCTCCAGCTGCTTCCAGGGCCTGGTTCCCTTGGGGAAGTGGCCAATTTTCATTCATTCTTGAAACCCATCTTGCGACATGTCAAACTTCATGATTTTGCAAAACAAGTATACTGGAGTACATTTCGGCGATTTCCGATCAAATTGGCCACCCTCCGGGTACTTCCAGGGCCTGGTTCCCCAGGGGAAATGGCCAATTTTCGTTCAACCTTGGAACCCATCTTGCGACATGTCAAACTTCATGATTTTGCAAAACAAGTACACTGGAGTACATTTCGGCGACTTTCGATCGAATTGGCCACTCTCCGGGTACTTCCAGGGCCTGGTTCCCTTGGGGAAGTGGCCAATATCCGTTCAATCTTGGAATTCATCTTGCGACATGTCAAACTTCATGATTTTGCAAAACAAGTACACTGGAGTACATTTCGGCGATTTTCGATCGAATTGGCCACCCTCCGGGTACTTCCAGGGCCTGGTTCCCTTGGGGAAGTGACCAATTTTCGTTCAATCTTGGAACCCATCTTGCGACATGTCAAACTTCATGATTTTGCAAAACAAGTACACTGGAGTACATTTCAGCGACTTTCGATCGAATTGGCTACCCTCCGGTTACTTCCAGGGCCTGGTTCCCTTGGGGAAGTGGCCAATTTTCGTTCAATCTTGGAACCCATCTTTCGACATGTCAAACTTCATGATTTTGCAAAACAAGTACACTGGAGTATATTTCGGCGACTTTCGATCGAATTGGCCACCCTCCTGGTACTTCCAAGGCCTGGTTCCCTAGGGGAAGTGGCCAATTTTCGTTCAATCTTGGAACCCATCTTGCGACATATCAAACTTCATGATTTTGCAAAACAAGTACACTGGAGTTCATTTCGGCGATTTCCGATCAAATTGGCCACCCTCCGGGTACTTCCAGGACCCGGTTCCCTTAGGGAAGTGGCCAATTTTCGTTCAATCTTGGAACCCATCTTTCGACATGTCAAACTTCATGATTTTGCAAAACAAGTACACTGGAGTACATTTCGGCGACTTTCGATCGAATTGGCCACCCTCCGGGTACTTCCAGGGCCTGGTTCCCTTGGGGAAGTGGCCAATTTTCGTTCAATCTTGGAACCCATCTTGCAACATGTCAAACTTCATGATTTTGCAAAACAAGTACACTGGAGTCCATTTCGGTGATTTCCGATCGAATTGGCCACCTTCCGGGTACTTCCAGGTAGGCCTGTGCGCTGATTGAAATTTTACCTGCGGTGGCGTGATAGATTATTTTCAGGCGGCGGCGTCACGCCGTTGGTGATCAGCGGTGGCGTGGATCTGCGTGAACCAGTTTCAAGCGCCAAAACTTCTTCAGAAGTTCGTCAAAGAATTCTTCCAGAAGTTCCTCCACTAGTTTTTTTTTATAAGATCGTCAAGAAATTCCTTTGGACATTCCTCCGTGAGTGCCTCTGGGAAGTTCCTCCAGAAACTCCTCCCAGATTTCGTCTGGAAGTTCCTTAAGTAATTTCTCTGGAAGCTCCTCCAGGAATTCATCTGGAAGTTCCTCCAGGAGTTTCTCCGGAGGTTCCTCTAGAGGTTCTTCCGGAAATTCCTCCGGAAGTTTCTCTAGGAATTCCTCCAGAAGTTTCCCCATGAATTCTTCCGGAAGTTAGTCCAGGAATTCCTCCGGAAGTTCTTCCAGGAATTCTTCCGGAAACTGGAATTGGCCACCTGGAATTTCTGGAGGATTTTCCGGATGAATTCCTGGAGAAATTTCCGGAAGAATTCCTGAAGGAACTTAAGGAGGAATTCCTGAAGGAACTTCCGGAGGTATTTCTGGAAGAACCTCCGGAGGAACCTCCGGAGAAACTCCAGTTCCTCCAGGAATTCCTCCGTAAGTTCCTCCAGGAATTCCTCCGGAAGTTCCTTCAGGAATTCCTCCTCAAGTTCCTTCAGGAATTCCTCCGGAAATTTCTCCAGGAATTCATCCGAATGTTCCTTCAGGAATTCCTCCGGAAGTTCCTTCAGGAATTCCTCCGGAAATCCGCCGGTAAAATTTCAATCAGCGCACAGGCATACCTGGAAGTACCCGGAAGGTGGCCAATTCGATCGAAAATCACCGAAATGGACTCCAGTGTACTTGTTTTGCAAAATTATGAAGTTTGACATGCCGCAAGACGGATTTCAAGATTGAACGAAAATTGGCCACTTCCCCAAGGGAACCAGGTTCTGGAAGTACCCGGAGGGTGGCCAATTCGATCGGAAATCGCCGAAATGTACTCCAGTGTACTTGTTTTGCAAAATCATGAAGTTTGACATGTCGCAAGATGGGTTCCAAGATTGAACGAAAATTGGCCACTTCCCCTAGGGAACCAGGCCCTGGAAGTACCCGGAGGGTGGCCAATTTGATCGGAAATCGCCGAAATGTACTCCAGTGTACTTGTTTTGCAAAATCATGAAGTTTGACATGTCGCAAGATGAATTCCAAGATTGAACGGATATTGGCCGCTTCCCCAAGGGAACCAGGCCCTGGAAGCACCCGGAGGGTGGCCAATTCGATCCAAAGTCGTTGAAATGTACTCCAGTGTACTTGTTTTGCAAAATCATGAAGTTTGACATGTCGCACGATGGATTTCGAAGTCAATCTGCCAGTGACCATTTTTTCTGGGAGGGAGGTAACCCCAGTACTCCCCGGAATATATCCGGAACCATGGCCATTGCACAAAAATTGACCTCGGTTCCTGAAACTATAGGAATTTTGTGATCGATTCCAGAAGATTGCTTGAAAATCCGTTAGAAATTGGCTGAGCTGCGTCGTTTTGAATTTTGAGTTTTGTCGTAAAATGGGGGTTGGGGACGTACGTGTTAAGCAAATTTTTTATCTCACTTTTAGGTGGATTAATCATTTTACAGATTTTCTAAAAAAAAGACCCTGTTCATATCTAACGTCTTCTCCAAACAAACTACAGCGAAAAAAACAACAGAAACGATGTTATTTAAAAAGCGTACGAAATCGGCAAAAAGCAACACTGTGCATTGTGACGACGGCAACATAGCACCACCTGCTGGAGCATCAACTTCCAAGGCGCCGTCGATGAGGGCATTGACAGCGAGGCTGAAGGCAGCTCAACTGTCCTTCAACGACATTCAGCGGTTCACCGAGGCATTTTCTGATGCCAATACTGCTACCGAGGTGGAAGTACGTATTGCAAAACTCGACGAGCTGTGGGAGAGCTACAGTGCTACTATGGTGGAGATCTTCGCTCATGAGGAATACAACGAGGAAAAGACGTCGCTTGAGAAAGAACGTGCGGAATTCAGCGATCGATATTATGAGATCAAATCCTTCCTAATGGACAAGATCAAATCGTTCCAGAAACCCCAGGTTCTGGAACAGCCTAATCGAGATGGAGATGGGGCTTCAGCAATGTTCGATCACGTACGTTTGCCGCAGATCCAGCTGCAGACGTTCAACGGGGACATCGACGAGTGGCTGAGTTTTCGCGACCTATTCACGTCGCTCATCCACTGGAAGGTGGAACTACCGGAAGTGGAAAAACTTCATTACTTGAAGGGCTGTCTTCAAGGAGAACCCAAGGCTCTTATTGATCCACTTCCAGTCACAAAAGCCAATTATAAAGTGGCGTGGGATTTGCTGTTAAAGCGCTATAATAACAGCAAGCAGCAAAGGAAGCGGCAGGTACAAGCTCTCTTCAAGCTGCCCACACTCTCGAAGGAATCAGGTGTAGACCTTCACACCCTGGTTGAAGGCTTTGAACGAATCGTGCACACACTCGACCAGGTCGTCCAGCCGGACGAGTACAAGGATCTTCTCTTTGTGAACATCCTCACAGCACGATTGGATCCAGTTACGCGTAGGGGGTGGGAAGAGGTCTCATCGGGGAAGCCGCAGGATACCTTGGAGGACTTATTCGAGTTTCTGCGGCGTCGAATCCAGGTTTTGGACAGTCTTCCGGCAAAATCTACCGACACTAGGGGTGCCGGTCAAATTCAGCAGTACTCGAAGGTCAACCAAGCAAAGGTGAAGGCCAGCTATAGCTCTACCCAGGCGTCTAGGGGACGCTGCGTTGTCTGTTCGTCAGATCATTTTTTGTATCAGTGCAACGAGTTTCATCGAATGACGGTATCGGACAGGGACAGTCTACTGAAATCTCACGGACTTTGTCGGAACTGCTTCAGGACGGGGCACCATGCCAAGGAATGCCAATCAAAATTCTCCTGTAAGAACTGCAAGGGTCGACACCATACCCTAGTGTGAAACTGGAGAGGAACGCGCCCGCTTTTGTGTCTGCACACGTTGGTGGTTAGCGAAAGAAGAAGGGCAAGTCATGGCTTGCTGTGTGCTGGGTGGGAAACCCGTTGTGTGGGTCGTTGCCTGTTAGTGGGTGGCTTTGTAGGTGGTGTATGCTACCTATGCTGTGACACTGCTTACATCCCTATTCTAAGAGTATTCATACCGCACATCCCCCTCCTACATTATTAAATAGATCACATATTTTGCGCTAGTAAGGTGAACACAAGTGTTCTCGTACATCTTTCCGCCTTGTTAGATCTCTACGCGAAGATTATTTGCGTGAATATTTTCCCCGTCTCACACACAAATCAATTAACATTATTTGCCGCTAGGCTTGACGTTTCTATGCTCATTTCTACGCTTGTGATCAGAACTGGTGATCGGTTACAAGCATAGTTTGAATGTTTTGGTGTGCACGCTAAAATTCAAAGCAAAACGAAGTTGCGCCAGAAAATTGATGCAACGGGCAATATGATTTGAAATATTTCAGCGTTCCCGATCTCTGAGTGATTGACGCGAAAATGGAAGAAGAGAAAAAAAACGAACAGTGGGTAATGTCTGTGACATAACCGCTAAGTGGACGTAGGACTTGACTTGACCATGCCTTTAAAATACATAATATGTCCAAATTTCTCACATCAACTATTTTGGATAAATAATCGGCGTTGCATACCATTCCTTGGCAAAATCTTCTCATCAAACCGACACGGAAATCAAATCTACCTCAAACCTCGAACCTCGTGGGCCAATCAGCTAGTGTCTTGTATCCCGCTTCTTTGTCAGCCAAAGCGTCACCATCATCAACGCGTTCGAGAAGGGCTTCTTCTTTTTTACGCTTGTTGCTCGCTGCTGGCGTCTATTTTCTAACGGGACTTTTCGCTTGATACAGGCCAATAAGCCGGGCAAGCGAGCTTAGAATTGCAGTTCAGGTGAGAAGTACGTGTTCTTTTCTGAGACAACATTGTTAGTAGTAGAAGGAAGGAAACACCCGGAAACAATGTTTATCTACATATTTTTTTATCAATGCCAAAAAATCCAACATTTGATGAAAAATCGATTGATAGTTTATTAATGTTTGAGCTGTTATCGGTGTTTTTTTTATCCAAATAAGATTATGTGAGAGATTTGGACATCTTATGAATCTTTAAAGGCATGGTCAAGCGAAGTCCTTCGTCCACTTCGCGGTTAAATCAGAAAAATTATCCACTGTTAGTTTTGACGCTTTTTATGAAAATCACGCATAAAATTTTATCTCTAGAATATTGGATTGGCACCCAAGCAAAATTTCTATCCCGAAGGGTTGTCACGCAAGCTAATTAAATTTTTAAAACGATTCTACTGCGAAAAACTCTTTAGTAGATATTGAAAACTTGAGATCGTAGAAAACTTGATCAATGAATCGTCCACTTTGAACGTACAGGGGCACACTAGAAGTTAACTTTCTGAAAGCAGTGTGGCGAAAGGCATCTAAGGTTCGATTTCTCAAATTTAAGCACCTTAATCAAAAAATATTTGGTAGGCGTACTAGCGAACACCATCCATCATAACCGGTACCATATAGTTTTCATGAAAAGTTCAAAATTTTGAGAAAACCTGCGTTAGATGTCTTTCGCCAAATCAATTTCTGGAGGTTAACTCATGTCGGCTATTTGCGGATATATGATAGCGCCTGGCTGTGGAAGTGGCGGGTAGAAAATCAGCCACTGTCAATAATTCATCTTGTTCAGTGTTGTCATTGACAGTCTATCGTCACACCGCCGAGCCGCGCTTACTGTCCGGTAGGCTTCTCCTTTGTGCGGTGGCCTCGACAATGCCGGACCGAAAATGCCGATGATGCTGACGATTCTGCCTTGCTCTTGAGAAAGCTTAAGTTTGCGATTGCGTAGCTGAGACGATGGAGCAACACTTCAAAAGTTCTGGTGCTGTGGTTGCTTTGCCTGTTCTTGTCAGATCTCAGGGTCAGATTGAGAGGAAAAAAATCGTGCTGCGCTTTTTTATGCCTTCCTGACCTAGCGAGAGCTCATTCGCTGACGTCTGCACCAATCAGAGCGTGGCAATGGAATGATGCAAGAATGATGCGGTACTCATATTTATAGGTTCTCGTGAATTCAATATTTTGCTTTGAAAACAGTTTTGGGCCTATTGAAACAAGTTTTTCGGGTCTTATCAAGCATGGACATGAAAGGCATACTTGAAATCTGTCGATTGAGGGGCTTACCGCAGAAATTTGTTCACTGAAGCGAACGCTATTAACGTTTAAAATCTTTCAACACAGCGTAACGCGGTCGATTTGAATATTTCGAAATGACACCCGGTATAGTAAAGAGAGACGTAAGTCCTACGTCAAAATCTTCTTAAGGCTAAAAAACGTAGCTACTGGCGACGTTTTGTCGAGGGACTATCGCGAGAAACCTCAATGACAACACTTTGGAAAACGGCCCGCAACATGCGGAACCGCATTTCCACCAACGAGAGTGAAGAATATTCCAATCGATGGATATTCAACTTCGCAAAAAAGGTCTGTCCAGATTCCGTACCAGCAGAACCGCTAATTCGAGAATCAGTCACTAATCCCGGTTCTTTGGGTGGACCATTCTCAATGCTGGAACTTTTTATGTCTCTTCTTTCATCGAATAACTCTGCTCCGGGATGCGATAACATCAAATTTAATGTTCTTAAAAACCTCCCAGATATCGCAAAAAGACGATTACTTGACCTGTACAACTGTTTCATGGAGTACAACATCGTACCCCCAGAATGGCGACAGGTCAAAGTAATAACTATTCAAAAGCCTGGGAAACCAGCGTCTGATCACAATTCGTACCGACCGATTGCCATGCTATCATGCATGAGAAAATTATTGGAGAAAATGATCCTTTCAAGAGTCGACCATTGGGTCGAACAAAATGCATTGCTTCCAAAGGAGGAACAAACGATTGTCTAGCGTTGCTTTCTTCAGATATGCAACTGGCCTTTGCGCACAAGGAGCAATTGGCTTCAGTATTCTTGGACATTAAGGGCGCTTTTGATTCAGTTTCCATAGAAGTACTGTCAGACAATCTGCACAGTAATGGATTGTCCGTTATTTTGAATAATTTCTTGTACAATTTGTTGTCAGAAAAACAAATGAACTTTACACTCGGCACTCTGACAACTTCCAGAAATAGCTACATGGGCCTTCCCCAAGGATCATGTTTAAGTCCCTTGCTTTATAATTTCTATGTTAAAGATATTGACAATTATTTGGAAGGACAATGCACGCTCAGACAACTTGCAGATGATGCCGTGGTCTCTCTAAGAGGTCCAAGTGCAGCTGTCTTGCAAGGACCATTGCAAAGTACCCTGGATAATCTGACTGTTTGGGCCAGACATTTAGGGATCGAGTTTTCACCGCAAAAAACTCAATTGGTTGTGTTTACTAGAAAGCGGAACCCAGCTCAACTGAAACTAAAGCTGTTGAATGATGACATCAACCAATCTTTATCTTCTAAATACCTTGGGGTCGTGTTTGATTCTAAATGCACCTGGAGACTTCATATTGAGTATTTGATAGAGAAATGGCGGAAAAGGATCCATTTTTTACGTTCTATCTCCGGAACATGGTGGGGTGCTCGCCCGGAAGACCTCATCAAACTATATAGAACGATAAGAAAATTATTTTGAGCTTTTGAGTGGAATGTCTTCACTTGTCATAAGACGAGTTAATACAATCCCATTGAATTCCACCACTTAATTGTATCTTGACAGATACGTATTTCGACCTCAACAGTAAGGCCGTCTTCAGTGTCTCGTACTTAACTCGACTTAGTCGACTTAAAGACTTAAAGTCGAGTCAAGTACGAGACACTGAAGACGGCCTTACTGTTGAGGTCGAAATACGTATCTGTCAAGATACAATTAAGTGGTGGAATTCAATGGGATTGTATTAACTCGTCTTATGACAAGTATATAGAACGACTATTCTCTCTGTTTTAGAGTACGGGTCTTTTTGCTTCGGGTCTCTTTGCTTTTTGCTATCGTTGTTTGCGTATTGCCCTTGGCTGTATGCATTCAACGCATAACATGAGCCTGGAGGTGCTTGCTGGAGTCACTCCTTTAAAGCACCGTTACTGGGAGCTCTCATTAAGAATACTAATCAAATGTGGAACAAGTAACACACTTGTCTTACTTAACTTCGATAATGTGCTTGAACTGATTCATCGGTCAAGATTCTTGAGAGTTTATCTCAACTACATATCGTCAGATCTTTGCTTCCATGTTATACTCCTCCTCGAGTTGACTTCACCAATGACAGTTTCTCAATTGAATACGATCTGTCCATGAAACATGCTATTCAAGGAATACCAGATCATCTTCGAAATCTTTCTATTCCCTCCATTTTTTCTGAAAAATATGAACATGTCAATTGCAACAACAGATATTTCACTGATGGTTCTCGCATCAACGGATCCACTGGCTTCGGTGTTTTCAATGTAACTTCAACCACCTTCCGAAAACTTCAGGAACCGTGTTCGGTTTATGTTGCTGAGCTGGCAGCAATTAACTTCGCTTTGGAAACAATTTCAAATCAGCCCGTAGACATTTATTTCATCTTCTCGGATAGTCTTAGTTCTATCGAGGCACTCCGGTCGATGAAACCTGTTAAGCACGCATCTTACTTTCTTACAAACATAAGAGAGGAGATACCTATTTTGGTCGAAAGATCATTCAAGATTACCTTTGTTTGGGTCCCATCTCACTGCTCAATCTACGGCAATGCGAAGGCAGACTCGCTGGCAAAGGTGGGCGCACAGGAAGGTGAAGTTTATGATAGACAATACTCGAGCAACGAGTTTTGACGTAGGACTTACGTCTCTCTTTACTATACCGGGTGTCATTTCGAAATATTCAAATCGACCGCGTTACGCTGTGTTGAAAGATTTTAAACGTTAATAGCGTTCGTCTCAGTGAACAAATTTCTGCGGTAAGCCCCTCAATCGACAGATTTCAAGTATGCCTTTCATGTCCATGCTTGATAAGACCCGAAAAACTTGTTTCAATAGGCCCAAAACTGTTTTCAAAGCAAAATATTGAATTCACGAGAACCTATAAATATGAGTACCGCATCATTCTTGCATCATTCCATTGCCACGCTCTGATTGGTGCAGACGTCAGCGAATGAGCTCTCGCTAGGTCAGGAAGGCATAAAAAAGCGCAGCACGATTTTTTTCCTCTCAATCTGACCCTGAGATCTGACAAGAACAGGCAAAGCAACCACAGCACCAGAACTTTTGAAGTGTTGCTCCATCGTCTCAGCTACGCAATCGCAAACTTAAGCTTTCTCAAGAGCAAGGCAGAATCGTCAGCATCATCGGCATTTTCGGTCCGGCATTGTCGAGGCCACCGCACAAAGGAGAAGCCTACCGGACAGTAAGCGCGGCTCGGCGGTGTGACGATAGACTGTCAATGACAACACTGATCAAGATGAATTATTGACAGTGGCTGATTTTCTACCCGCCACTTCCACAGCCAGGCGCTATCGTATATGCGCAAATAGCCGGCATGAGTTATCCTCCAGAAATTGATGTGGCGAAAGACATCTAACGCGGGTTTTCTCAAAATTAGGAACTTTTCATGAAAAACTATATGGTACCGGTTATGATGGATGGTGTTCGCTAGTACGCCTACCAAATATTTTTTTTGATTAAGGTGCTTAAATTTGAGAAATCGAACCTTAGATGCCTTTCGCCACACTGCTTTCAGAAAGTTAACTTCTAGTGTGCCCCTGTACGTTCAAAGTGGACGATTCATTGATCAAGTTTTCTACGATCTCAAGTTTTCAAGATCGACTAAAGAGTTTTTCGCAGTAGAATCGTTTTAAAAATTTAATTAGCTTGCGTGACAACCCTTCGGGATAGAAATTGTGCTTGGGTGCCAATCCAATATTCTAGAGATAAAATTTTATGCGTGATTTTCATAAACAGCGTCAAAACTAACAGTGGATAATTTTTCTGATTTAACCGCGAAGTGAACGAAGGACTTCGCTTGACCATGCCTTTAAAGATTCATAAGATGTCCAAATCTCTCACATAATCATATTTGGATGAAAAAACACCGATAACAGCTCAAACATTAATAAACTATCAATCGATTTTTCATCAAATGTTGGATTTTTTGGCATTGATAAAAAAATATGTAGAGTAGTAGTAGTAAAATTCTTCTTTATTTAAAACATGTTTTGTTCTACAATCATTTTTATACATGTACAGTGATCGGCCGGCTTGGCCCTCCAACTTCAATTTCAATTATTGTTATTATTATTATTATTATGCTATTACTTAATTTTTAAAATATAATGTATCATGACGGCCTTTAGGAGGCGCTGGTGTGTTTTTTAAAATTTGATAACCTAAAAATATGTAGATAAACATTGTTTCCGGGTGTTTCCTTCCTTCTACTACTAACAATGTTGTCTCAGAAAAGAACACGTACTTCTCACCTGAACTGCAATTCTAAGCTCGCTTGCCCGGCTTATTGGCCCGTTAGAAAATAGACGCCAGCAGCGAGCAACAAGCGTAAAAAAGAAGAAGCCCTTCTCGAACGCGTTGATGATGGTGACGCTTTGGCTGACAAAGAAGCGGGATACAAGACACTAGCTGATTGGCCCACGAGGTTCGAGGTTTGAGGTAGATTTGATTTCCGTGTCGGTTTGATGAGAAGATTTTGCCAAGGAATGGTATGCAACGCCGATTATTTATCCAAAATAGTTGATGTGAGAAATTTGGACATATTATGTATTTTAAAGGCATGGTCAAGTCAAGTCCTACGTCCACTTAGCGGTTATGTCACAGACATTACCCACTGTTCGTTTTTCCCATTAGTCCGTCAGAGTACTCTTCATAGTTGGCAAAGAAATTGGACACACAACGAACTTGGACGGTGGCTATTTTCCATAATTCCAAAAGTTTCTGGGCGAGCGTGGTTCAGAGGTGAGGACTTAAGTCGAGGCTTCATTCGCGTGATGTCGAGACTAATGTCTAATCACTATTCACTAAATGCACATCTGTACAGAATAAACCTTGTCGATAGCAACTTAGGTAGGTGCGGAGCCGGTTATGATGACATCGATCACGTAGTTTGGTTCTGCTCGGAAAACGACGTCTCCAGAGAGCAATTATTGGATACCCTTGTGGCCCGAGGTAAACAACCCTTCCAGGAGATAAGAGGTATTTTGGGGGTCCGTGATGTGGATTATATGCAAGCCATCTATAGTTTTCTTTGTTCCTCTGACATAAAAGTCTAATACTTTTGTTTTTTTTCTTTTGCTTCAAAGATGCTCCCAGTCGAACCATTCTTCGAGCACGACGACACACCACATCGTCCCCGACGCCAAATGACCGGATGAGCTGCTGAAATTCCTTGATTATGATGATTCCCTGATTCTCGAATTCTAATCCCCGTCCATCCTTAAACATTGTAAACCTAACCTCGAGTCACCACGAGTACGTTGGCTTATTTCCCTCTCTTACTAATTTAATAATAAGAATATGTCGATTGTACATATCACAAAGAAACGTGGCTCCGTAAAGTGTTATACACGCCTGAGCCTACCAAATAAACGAACTTGGAAAAGCCCCAAACGCAATACAACGGAACGGCGACGAAAACGGCAAATTTGACTAACTGTCAAATTTTCCGTTTTCGTCGCCGTTCCGTTTTATTGCGTTAGGGGCTTAAAAAATTTTCAGACCGCATCGTGCTTTCGTGCTGTGCGGTTCTATTTTCTCTCTTTGCTGAAGGAAGTTTTTAATACTGCCCGAAGCTATTTTAATTTCAACAGTGCTTCTCAGCGCTATTTGTACCCACTGATCCCGTTACGATTCTTGCAAGGACCCGTGCCTTCGTTTTACGTTGGACCCGTTTGCGGAAGTAAAATTCCGACAAGCGGTGGTAATCCTGCAGGGACACCGTTCTGGGAAAAACCTCTTAGAAGGTCACGTCACCACGCTCAGCCATGGGCATTAATAAAAACAAGAGGAAGGGAGAATCTCTGAATTCTCCACTTCCTTCAAAGAAACAAGGTTTCAAGACCGTCCTGCCCAAGCGCGGGAAAAATAGAAGGAAGCTGGAGACTTCAGATATTCCTTCTAAATCTAACTGTTTGCGCACATACAACGTCCGGACTAATTACGCGGTATCATAAAAAGGCGCGCGGTGATATTGTCACTAATAGAATAGTCACTTTTTCACGGTCACTCAACAAACTTTATTTCGCGATTCAGAACACACTTTATTTGCGGGTCAAAGTACAAGTGCTGTTTATTGTAGGTAACTATCGAACGCGACGGAGATTTTATTTTGACCGAACACGGGAATGGTTTATTTCTAACTAACTGCCCTCGTTCGCTCTGCTGCTTCTATACCGTAGAGACGGTTTGAGCGATCGAGAGGCGAGCGGCACTATCTCTTCTATGTCTACCTAGTTGGATATGGATGTGTAGATAACAACTAATTGTGGCTGATAAGAGAGTGAGTGACAACGTGCCTAGGGTGGCTCTCGCTACATAAGATCAAAATTTGTAATTTCTGCTTAGGCCCAAACATAGCCGGCCACCTTGAAAGCTACGGATTTCAAAACTAACTACTTGCGAATTTCTTGAATAATAATCTTACTGACTAGTATAAATTAAGTTCACTTTTACATTCACACTTCGATTTGCTTCTATTCGGCGGTGTTCATTTTCGACGGTTGATCTGGAATGCTGCTTGCAACACGACTGGCTTACAGCCTTTCTTCTACGGATTTTTCGTGATCTCGGCGGCTTTCTGCTTCGGTTTTTACGGTTCTGCGACTTGGTAGATGACGATGGTACGAAACGCTGCATGGCTGTTGAGCTTTCTTGTTGCTCCGGATCTCGGCTTTGCTTCTTGACGGGACTGACGGATGTCTTGAAGTATTCTACGATGCAGCGACTTGATTGATGACGACGATTTGGTAGTGTGCTTCCGTGGCCACCTTCAGAGTTCACTCGATTCCTTCTTCGGATGACGGACATCAATAGACGGTGGAGTGGTTAGTTGGGTGTCCTGTGGTTGTTCTCGAAGTCGACGGGGAAACGGGCATCATTCGCTGGAACATATGAGAGGGTGCTTTTTTAAATGGATTAACAAGAACAAAAATGACTTTCCTGGAAGCGGAGGCCCCATGGCCTCCGCGGCCGCCTCCAACGGCGGTTCGATGTTGCAACGGGCGAAAAAACTGCTTGCAATACTGACTAAAGTTGTCTAGGATGGATTCTGACGGTTGCGGTGAGCTTATACCGCTTCAACAGGCTGATCCGGATGACACCAGGAACGATCGTTGGGTTGGCCAAACTCCGATTGACACTGGGAATGCTGGACCAGAGAGGGTTGCCAGATAGTACCTCGTCAAAATGGACGGGATCAGTATCGAATTACGCTTGAGCCGATGGACCCAAAAATATGCGGGATTCTCGGTTTGAGCATCGAATAGACGGACGGGACTTCACAGGATCTTGACTGACGAGCACATCTACCATCACCAAAGCATGCTTGTACCTCGGAACGTTGGACTTCAAAGGGGAACAATAGACTGATGACGACTTGGCTTCAGACGGAGCAGTGTCCCGGGGACCCGGGACCGGGTAGAACAACGACTATGGGGTATGAAACTTCGATTACTTTTTGCAAAAATGATGGAAAACAAAGACTTACTGGAATGCGGAGGCCACTGGGACCTCCGCGGGTGCCGAAGCACCACCGGTGAAGGCAAATTATGTCTCATCGTTCGAAGAATTTGCGTTGTCCCTTATCGGAAGTATGCAAATCTTCGAGATTGCTCTACGATATACCCCACTGCTAGTCTGTACGTCTACCACGCGAATGTTGTCATCAGAGCCTCGGAACACTTCGGTGACTCGACCGAGGTTCCATTTCAGCGGCGGAAGCCGCTCGTCCATCAATAGAACCATTGTTCCAACAGCTATGTTGTCTCGTAGCCTTGTCCACTTCGTCCGATTATGCAGGTCGGAAAGGTACAGTGTGATCCACTTCTTCCAGATTTGCTGAGAATATGCTTGAGCTCGCTGCCAAATGGAAAGACGGTTTGTTGGAATGTTTTCCAAACAAGGTTCAGCGATAGCTGTCAACGGACGTTGCACCAGGAAGTGTCCTGGAGTAAGGGCTTCGAAGTCTCCAGGATCATTACTGATTGGAGTAAGCGGTCTAGAGTTCAACACTGCCTCAATCTGAGTGAGAACTGTCTGCATCTCGTCGTACTGCAACGTTCGCGTTCCGATGACCTTTTTGAAAGTGGTCTTGAAGCTCTTCACGGCTGCTTCCCAGAGACCACCGAAGTTTGGAGACCTTGCTGGAGACCCTTTAAATTCAAAACCCTCAGCTGCGGCATTGCATGCCACAGAGTTCTGAAACTGCTCCTGCTCGAAAAGATTTAACAGTCGACGAAGTTCACGCTTGGTCCCGACGAAGTTCTCTGCATTGTCGCACATTATGAAAGCCGGACGGTCTCGACGAGCAGAGAAACGTTTAAGTGCCGCCAGGAATGCCTCCGTGGTGAGATCTGCGACAAGCTCGACGTGGATTGCCTTCACAACGAGGCACACAAATACAGCAACGTCTCCGACGCTGCGGGTAGGACACCAAGAAAGGTCCACAATAGTCCACACCAACCTTCTGGAACGGCGGAGCGGGGTTCACTCTTTCTGACGGAGTTCTGCCATTAATTGCGCATGGCATCTGGGTTTGATACGGAAACAGGTGACACATTCGTGCAAGACCTTCCGTACCAGTTTACGTATGTTCGGGATCCAAAACCTTTCTCTGGTGCTAGCAATGATAACTTGTTGTCCGGAGTGAAGCATCTTCAAATGATAGTAGCGGATTACCAGCGAAGCGAGAGGATGACGATGGTCGATGATCATTGGATGCTTCCGATTCTCGGATACAGCAGCGTTCCGGAGCCGGCCACCAACGCGAAGTATTCCACCCTGCAGCATAGGATTCAATGGCGATATTGCGGAGGAATCTTTAATTTGAGTCCCACTGGACAGATTTGCTATCTCTTGCGAAAAGCTTTCTTTTTGTGATAGCCGAACTAGATGTAGCATGGCGTCTTCATTTTCTTGCGAGGTGATTAATCCGACCCTTCTAGTGCCTCGACGACAGCGACGAGCGTAGCGAGAATATTTCACTGGGCAGAATTGCTTGCAGCGGTAGTGCTACGATTTTGCGTTCTTCGAGGGTAGTTGGATCTAGCTGTTCAACAGCAACTTCAGCGTTCACGGGCCAGAAGTTTCGTTCTTGACGCAACCAAACAGGTCCGTTAAACCAAAGTGATTAGTACTCCAATTGAGCGGCTGATATGCCACTCGAAATAACATCGGCTGGATTTTCGATTCCTACAACATGATTCCATAAACCACCTTTCGTCAGGTGCTGGATCTCGGACACCCTGTTCGCGACAAAGGTTTGCCATCGCGATGGAGTCGACGCAATCCAAAATTTGACAATGTTGGAATCAGTCCAGAAAAACGACGGAATTTTCAATTGGGTAGCTTGGCTGACCTTCTCGTAAAGATGACTGAGGAGCAGTGCGGACGAAAGTTCGAGACGGGGCGTTGAAAGCTTGCGCTTCTTCTTCTTCAAATCCTCCAGTGGTGCTACTCTGGACTTTGACATCATTAACTGAACACGAACAGAACCATCAGAAGTGGTACAGGTACAAACAAGCACCGTATGCGCTATCTGAAGCGTCGCAGGAGCCGTGCCATTCGACTGAGGAACAGTCCTCACTGTAGTTGACCCATCGCGGAATACTGATGGATTCCAAAGCACCAAGGTTTCTACGATACTCCAACCAAAATGCTTGAAGGTTTTCAGGAAGCAAATCGTCCCAACTGACTTGTAGTTTCCACAACGTTTGGATAAAAATCTTGGCTTCAACGATTACAGGTACAATCAAACCCAATGGATCAAACAATCTGGATGCATCGGACCAACAGTCCTCATCGTTACCTCTGTTGTCGTACTCTACTTTGGAACAGTGAAGCTGAAATCATCGGCGGAAGGACACCAAACGAGGCCTAGTGTTTTGACGGTAGCGGTTGGCGGTGGAGGATCCATCTCGAATACTTCTCGATTGTCGCGAAGATGCGGCTGCAGTTCGGTTATGACTTCTTCACAGTTTGAGTTCCATTTACGTAACGAGAATCCAGCTGAGTCTGTCAGGCTAACCATTTCTGTGACTAGCTTTTTGCCTTCCTCTGGACTGTCGACGCCCGTGATCATGTCGTCGACATAAAAATCTTTACGCAGCACCTGAGCTGCTACTGAATGAGTGGAGTCTCCATCTCCTGCTAGTTGAACTAGACAACGAGTGGCGAGAAACGGAGCCGATGCGGTGCCGCACGTAACGGTCGTGAGTTGATAAGTCTTTTTTGACGTAGGACTTACGTCTCTCTTTACTATACCGGGTGTCATTTCGAAATATTCAAATCGACCGCGTTACGCTGTGTTGAAAGATTTTAAACGTTAATAGCGTTCGATTCAGTGAACAAATTTCTGCGGTAAGCCCCTCAATCGACAGATTTCAAGTATGCCTTTCATGTCCATGCTTGATAAGACCCGAAAAACTTGTTTCAATAGGCCCAAAAATGTTTTCAAAGCAAAATATTGAATTCACGAGAACCTATAAATATGAGTACCGCATCATTCTTGCATCATTCCATTGCCACGCTCTGATTGGTGCAGACGTCAGCGAATGAGCTCTCGCTAGGTCAGGAAGGCATAAAAAAGCGCAGCACGATTTTTTTCCTCTCAATCTGACCCTGAGATCTGACAAGAACAGGCAAAGCAACCACAGCATCGCCAGAACTTTTGAAGTGTTGCTCCATCGTCTCAGCTACGCAATCGCAAACTTAAGCTTTCTCAAGAGCAAGGCAGAATCGTCAGCATCATCGGCATTTTCGGTCCGGCATTGTCGAGGCCACCGCACAAAGGAGAAGCCTACCGGACAGTAAGCGCGGCTCGGCGGTGTGACGATAGACTGTCAATGACAACACTGAACAAGATGAATTATTGACAGTGGCTGATTTTCTACCCGCCACTTCCACAGCCAGGCGCTATCATATATCCGCAAATAGCCGACATGAGTTAACCTCCAGAAATTGATTTGGCGAAAGACATCTAACGCGGGTTTTCTCAAAATTTTGAACTTTTCATGAAAAACTATATGGTACCGGTTATGATGGATGGTGTTCGCTAGTACGCCTACCAAATATTTTTTTTGATTAAGGTGCTTAAATTTGAGAAATCGAACCTTAGATGCCTTTCGCCACACTGCTTTCAGAAAGTTAACTTCTAGTGTGCCCCTGTACGTTCAAAGTGGACGATTCATTGATCAAGTTTTCTACGATCTCAAGTTTTCAAGATCTACTAAAGAGTTTTTCGCAGTAGAATCGTTTTAAAAATTTAATTAGCTTGCGTGACAACCCTTCGGGATAGAAATCGGGATAGAGATAAAATTTTATGCGTGGTTTTCATAAATAGCGTCAAAACTAACAGTGGATAATTTTTCTGATTTAACCGCGAAGTGGACGAAGGACTTCGCTTGACCATGCCTTTAAAGATTCATAAGATGTCCAAATCTCTCACATAATCTTATTTGGATAAAAAAACACCGATAACAGCTCAAACATTAATAAACTATCAATCGATTTTTCATCAAATGTTGGATTTTTTGGCATTGATAAAAAAATATGTAGATAAACATTGTTTCCGGGTGTTTCCTTCCTTCTACTACTAACAATGTTGTCTCAGAAAAGAACACGTACTTCTCACCTGAACTGCAATTCTAAGCTCGCTTGCCCGGCTTATTGGCCTGTATCAAGCGAAAAGTCCCGTTAGAAAATAGACGCCAGCAGCGAGCAACAAGCGTAAAAAAGAAGAAGCCCTTCTCGAACGCGTTGATGATGGTGACGCTTTGGCTGACAAAGAAGCGGGATACAAGACACTAGCTGATTGGCCCACGAGGTTCGAGGTTTGAGGTAGATTTGATTTCCGTGTCGGTTTGATGAGAAGATTTTGCCAAGGAATGGTATGCAACGCCGATTATTTATCCAAAATAGTTGATGTGAGAAATTTGGACATATTATGTATTTTAAAGGCATGGTCAAGTCAAGTCCTACGTCCACTTAGCGGTTATGTCACAGACATTACCCACTGTTCGTTTTTTACAAGGGAGAATGCATTTACACACTAACCCAGTACACGTGCATTGTAGTTGCCAAACTACCACACGGAAGTGTACTGGAGTGTCGGACTCGACCAACCGGTAATACCGACTAAACTCCCTTGGGCTCCACCATCGTTTCCCCCAGGAACTACCTCCCAGTACTACTTCTGGGGGATGGCAGTACTAAACGTACTCGCTTATTCTCGCTCACACAGGCACCCGTCCCATGCGAGTCTGACTTGGGTGCTCGCTCTATCGCACCCTCAAACACACCCTACATACTCTGTTGCACCTCTGTCATGCCGTGTGGGTCTAACTTGTATGCCTACCCAAACCCTTGATTCACGCTCATGCACTCCATGCTTGCACACACGCTAACGCTCTTATGAGTCTGACTTGTGTGCTCACCCCTATCATGCAGTGCGAGTCTAACTTTTATGCCCACCCTTCTCATGCCATGTGGGACTGACTTGTATGCCCACCTTTATCATACCATGTGAGACTGCCCACCTCTTTCATTCAGTTCGCGCTGACACATACTTCTCTAGTCATTCGACCTAACACTCCCTCTGGCATCCCTTGTGGGACATTTCAAGAGTTGATAAGTCTGGATGGGTTGCTCTGAAGACTTCCTCCATAGAACAAGCTGCAACTTATGATCACGTGAGCACATTCTTACCATTTGGTACATCTTTGCAACGTCAGCAACGAAACCAATCCGACGCAGTCGGAATCGAGCGTGAATGGAGATGAGATCATCCTGGACTACGGGACCGACCATCAACCCATCATTCAGTGAAGCGCCTGATGTAGTTTTGCACGATGCGTCAAACACAACGCGCAATTTGGTCGTTGTACTGTCCGGCTTCAGAATAGCGTGGTGTGGCAAATAATAACACATCGATCCGGACAGTTCTGCTTCGCTGACTTCCTTCATATGACCCATTGACGAGTATTCCTCCATGAATTCACAGTACAGCTTCTCCAGCTGCGGATTTGAGGCAAATCGTCGCTCCAAACTGATGAATCGTCGTTCTGCGCTGCGTCTTGACTCTCCCAATTGCTCAATGATGTGCCTTTTCTTCGGTAAGCATACGACAAAGCGTCCTTCTTCGTCGCGGGTTGTGGTTTGCTTGAAGATTTCCTCACACTTAGATTCTTCTATGGAATAAGTACTTCCTAGCTGGCAGCTTTCGAGTTCCTAGAATCGAGCTAGTTGCTCTTGAAGCTCCGCCGTGGAGCACAATGTGGTCGCGGCGGCTGATACGGAAACTGAAGTATTAGAGGTGCGACCTGACACGATCCATCCGAATACCGTGTTTTGGAATGTTGGACCCTCTTCGCTGAGCCGGAACCTCCCTTCTTGCAGCAGGTCGAGGTAGTATTCGGCACCGATGATCATGTCGATGCTTGACG
The DNA here is from genome assembly GCF_024139115.2 of Armigeres subalbatus. Taxonomy (NCBI): domain Eukaryota; kingdom Metazoa; phylum Arthropoda; class Insecta; order Diptera; family Culicidae; genus Armigeres; species Armigeres subalbatus. The sequence continues at coordinate 63,863 of NW_026942833.1, read as the reverse complement.
ATTGGTAGAAATGACGAAATTCCACTGGCTAGTTTCAAACCCTTCACACGGGAGTGGAATCGTCAGCTTCGGTAGCACGTTGAACCGCATCACTTCCTCAAAGTTAGAAATGCTTGCGAAGCGGGGACTGATCGTGCCACGTACAGCCTTCTGCGAAACGCTTTCGCAACCACCGATTCCCTTTACGGTTACGTAATTCTGACCTTCTTGGAGATTCATTCGTCGACAAAACTCAGATGTAACGAAGCAATACTGCGAGCAAGAATATGGCAATCATTCCCAGTGCGGCATTGGACTGAGTCAGACGCATATAGTTTACAGTTTGTATCTCTTCACGCGAATTACTCGAAAAGTGCGCTTTTGTTATTCGGCGCGGTGTGTCTTTTTTGTCGAGTTTCGCAAGGTGAAATCCTGCCGGCTAGAGGGAAGCGGGCTGCATTTGGTAAATCACCAACCGGTGATCAGTGCAGCGCCGTGAATATTTTTGGATTGGCTTCCATCATCATACGAGGACGGTCGTAGGTAGCAGCGAAGCAGCGACGAAAAGGCTAAGTACCTAAACGCTTTTCATTGTTCGCACATCATACCACGCTTCTGTTCACACAGCGTGGAGTTGGCTTCACTTTTTCTCGAACAGAAATAATCGGCCAGTGCAGAAAGAGTGGGCATTAGCCTGGTTCAAAAAAAATTTTTTTTTCCTTAAATAAATTTATTTAAGTTTTTTTTTTCTTCGCATACATGGACGAAGCGAGTGGAGGCGATTCGCCTTCAACAGACAATGTTGTTCGCACGCGATTTGACCAGGCCACATCACCTGGTCCCGGTGTTGTTTATTTCCGGCAGGAAGCGAAAACCCTTGATTTTCTAGGCATCAAGCGTGATTTGACGCGTCGTTTTCCGAAAACTGATTTTCATCAGATTAATCGGAACAAACTACGTGTAACCGCACCTACATATCAGGATGCAAATGCAATCGCAAAAGACCAACTGTATAATGTAGAATATTTAGTTTATGTGCCCTCGCGAGAGGTCGAAATTGAAGGTGTCATAAACGCAGCGAGCCTGACTTGCAAGGATGTACTTGCAGGAAAAGGTCGTTTAAAGAATGCCCTGCTATCTACTGTGGATATTCTGGATTGCAAGGAGTTGCATTCAGCTACCATGGTAGATGGTAAAAAAGTATTTTCTAAGTCTGGTTCGCTTCGAGTGACGTTCGCCGGTTCGATTCTCCCAAAATATGTAGATATTGAAAATATGTTATTTCCGGTGCGGCTTTTTGTGCCAAGGGTGTTTAATTGTACCAACTGCAAACAGTTGGGGCACACTGCCGAGTTTTGCGACAACAAGCCCCGTTGTGGCAAATGTTTTGAGAAGCATAGGGAGGAGGCCTGCCAACAACAAGCAACAAAATGTGCTTATTGTGGTTTGGATCCTCCCCATGGTTTGCAAGAATGCCCGGTGTACAGAAAGCGCACCCAAAAAGTGAAGCGCTCGTTGGTACAGCGCTCCAAGCAGTCGTATGCGGAAATGGTAAAGTCGCAAGACACATCCGCAACTGCCAACGCAACGGCTGCTGTTTCAGCCGCCGTTCAAGTTAGTGATTTTTATGATGTCATTTCCATTGACGAATCGGACTCTGACGTAGCCGATATGGATGATTCTGCGGAGGTACACGTAAGAAAACAAACATCATCCCTAGAAACTTGCCGAAATCTGATGGGGGATTATTTAAAATTCCGAAGCAGCCTGTCTATACTGCTCCTTTTGACCCATGTTGCAGTAAGACATTCCCGCCATTGCCTAAAACTGATGTTACAAAGAAACATCAGTCAAGGAATATCTCTGAGCAGAAAACTGCTACTCGCACTTCCAAGAAAAAATCTCGTCCAATCGAGGATTGATATCCTTAAGGACCTTGTGGATCGTATTTTGAACTTATTCAATATTCCGAATTCATTGAGGCCAATCATTGACCTCTTTATTCCAACAGTTGAAAGTTATCTGAAGCAATTGACTGTTTCATGGCCCTTCTTGCAGGACTTGTATCTTTCGATGGATAATACGACCATACAAGATACAATCACTGTGCTGCAGTGGAACTGTCATAGTCTGAAACATAAATTGGACGTGTTTAAGTTTTTAATTCGCAACCTGATTGCGATATATTTGCACTCTGTGAAACATGGCTTTCTTCTGAAGATGAAATCAACTTCCACGATTTTAACATTATTCGCCAAGATCGGAATGATCATTATGGTGGCGTTCTTTTGGGAATCAAAAATGTCACACTTTCTACAGAATTCCCATTCCGACTGTTAATGGTTTAGAAATCGTCGCTTGCCAAGTAAATGTAAAGAATAAAGACCTTTGCATAGCTTCAGTGTATATTCCCCCAAATGCCTCACTTAATCGTCGGCATCTTTGGAGCGCAGTCTCTCTTTTATCATCCCCAGGGGGATATGAATGCACATGGTATTGCATGGGGCGAAACTAGAGACGATAATAGAGCGCCTATTTTCTATGATTTGTGCGACGATTTCAACTTGAATATTTTGAACACAGGCGAAGTAACTCGAATAGGACCTCAAGGTCAGGAAAGTCGAATAGATCTGTCTTTATGCTCTAATTCACTATCATTAGATTGCACGTGGAAGGTAATCCAAGATCCCCATGGTAGTGACCACATGCCGATAGTCACCACAATCAAAAGTGGCTATCAACGATCAGTGCCAGTAAATGTTCCTTTCGACCTCACGAAAAACATTGACTGGCAAAATTTGCATCGGCGGTAAAAATTGGTATTGAATCAACTGATATTCTTCCTCCACTGGATGAGTATCGATTCCTTACCGAATTGATTCATAAAAGCGCACTAGAAGCTCAGAAACGACGCGTTCCAAGTACATCTGTCATAAGAAGACCAGCCACTCCTGGATGGGATGATGAATGTACTAAGTTGTATTCCGAGAAATCTGATGCCTTCAAGGCTTTCCGTAAACACGGAAGGTCTGAGCTTTTCGAAGAGTATTTGAGGCTTGAAAGAAAGCTCAAAAATCTTCTCAAGGCAAAAAACGTGGATACTGGCGACGTTTTGTCGAGGGACTATCACGAGAAACCTCAATGACAACACTTTGGAAAACGGCCCGCAACATGCGGAACCGCATTTCCACCAACGAGAGTGAAGAATACTCCAATCGATGGATATTCAACTTCGCAAAAAGGTCTGTCCAGATTCCGTACCAGCAGAACCGCTATTTCGAGAATCAGTAGCTGATCCCGGTTCTTTGGGTGGGCCATTTTCAATGCTGGAACTATCTATGTCTCTTCTTTCATCGAATAATTCTTCCCCGGGATGCGATAACATTAAATTCAACCTTCTGAAAAACCTCCCGGATATCGCTAAAAGACGATTACTTGACCTGTACAACTGTTTCATGGAGTACAACATCGTACCCCCAGAATGGCGACAGGTGAAAGTAATAGCTATTCAAAAGCCTGGGAAACCAGCGTCTGATCACAATTCGTACCGACCGATCGCCATGCTATCATGCATGAGAAAATTATTGGAGAAAATGATTCTTTCAAGAATCGACCATTGGGTCGAAAAAAATGCATTGCTTTCAAATACTCAGTTTGGTTTTCGAAAAGGTAAAGGAACAAATGATTGCCTAGCGTTGCTCTCTTCAGATATACAGCTGGCCTATGCGCACAAGGAACAACTGGCTTCAGTATTCTTGGATATTAAGGGCGCTTTTGATTCAGTTTCCATAGAAGTACTGTCGGAAAACCTGCACAGTAGTGGAATACCAGTCATTTTAAATAATTTTTTGTACAATTTGTTGTCAGTTAAACATATGAATTTTACTCTCGGCACCCTGACAACTTCCAGAAATAGCTACATGGGCCTTCCCCAAGGATCATGTTTAAGTCCCTTGCTTTATAATTTCTATGTTAAAGATATTGACAATTGTTTGGAAGAACAATGCACGCTCAGACAACTTGCAGATGATGCCGTGATCTCTCTAAGAGGTCCATGTGCAGCTGTCTTGCAAGGACCATTGCAAAGTACCCTAGATAATCTGACTGTTTGGGCCAGACATTTAGGGATCGAGTTTTCACCGCAAAAAACTCAATTGGTTGTGTTTACTAGAAAGCGGAACCCAGCTCAACTGAAACTAAAGCTGTTGAATGATGACATCAACCAATCTTTATCTTCTAAATACCTTGGGGTCTGGTTTGATTCCAAATGTACCTGGAAAACCCATATTGATTATTTGATAGATAAATGCCGGAAAAGAATACATTTTCTACGTTCTATATCCGGAACATGGTGGGGTGCTCACCCGGAAGACCTCATCAAACTCTATAGAACGACTATTCTCTCTGTTTTAGAGTACGGCTCTTTCTGCTTCCTCTCAGCAGCTGATTGCCACCTAATTAAATTGGAACGTATTCAATATCGTTGTTTGCGTATTGCTCTCGGCTGTATGCATTCAACGCATAACATGAGCCTGGAGGTACTTGCTGGAGTCACTCCTTTAAAGCACCGTTACTGGGAACTCTCACTTAGAATACTGATCAAATGTGGGACAAGTAACACACTTGTCTTAGAAAACTTCGATAATATGCTTGACCTGGTTCGTCAGTCAAGATTCCTGAGGGTCTACCTCAACTACATATCGTCAGATCTTTGTCTTCCATGTTATAATCCACCTCGAGTTAACTTCATCAACGACAGTTCCTCCATTGAATACGATCTGTCCATGAAACACGCTATTCAAGGAATACCAGATCATCTTCGACAAATATCTATTCCCTCCATTTTTTCTGAAAAATATGAACATGTCAATTGCAACAACAGATATTTCACTGATGGTTCTCGCATCAACGGATCCACTGGCTTCGGTGTCTTCAATGTAAATTCAACCACCTTCCGAAAACTTCAGGAACCGTGTTCGGTTTATGTTGCTGAGCTGGCAGCAATTAACTTCGCTTTGGGGATTATTTCCGATCAGCCCGTAGACCATTATTTCATCTTCTCGGATAGTCTTAGTTCTATCGAGGCACTCCGGTCGATGAAACCAGTTAAGCACGCATCTTACTTTCTTACAAACATAAGAGAGCAGATGCGTAATTTGGTCGAAAGATCATTCAAGATTACCTTTGTATGGGTCCCATCCCATTGCCTAATCTATGGCAATGAGAAAGCGGACACGCTAGCAAAGGTGGGCGCACAGGAAGGTGAAGTTTATGATAGACAAATCTCGAATAACGAGTTTTTCCCATTAATCCGTCAGAGTACTCTTCAAAATTGGCAAATGAATTGGTCACACAACGAACTTGGACGGTGGCTATTTTCCATAGTTCCTAAAGTTTCTGCGCGAGCGTGGTTCAGAGGTGAGGACTTGAGTCGAGGCTTCATTCGCGTGATGTCAAGGCTTATGTCCAATCACTATTCACTAAACGCACATCTCTACAGAATAAACCTTGTCGATAGCAACTTATGTAGGTGCGGAGCCGGTTACGATGACATCGATCACGTAGTTTGGTTCTGCTCGGAGAATGACGCCTCCAGAGAGCAACTATTGGATACCCTTGTGGCCCGAGGTAAACAACCCTTCAGGGAAATAAGAGGTGTTTTGGGAGATCGCGATGTGGATTATATGCAGGCCATCTATGCCTTTCTTTGCTCGGCTGATATCAAAGTCTAATGCCCGTGTTTATCTCTTTCTCAGTTTTTTTTCTCTTGTTCGATTCTGTTCTTCTGTTCCGTGTACCACGAAGCCCTGGCCATCCGGAAGATGTTCCGTGCTGAATTAAAATCGAGCACGACGCCATGCAAAACCGTCTTCAACGCAAACGCCCGGATGAGCAGCTGGAATAACCTAAATCCAAATCCTTACCCCGTCCATCCTGAATTAAGTAAAATATAACCTTGAGTCACCACGAGTATTATGGTCTATATCCCTTCCCTACTAACGGTTAATGATAAGATGATACAAATTATAAAGATATCATACTTAAGAATTGCGGCTCCGCAAAGTGTCACACACGACTGAGCCTACCAAATAAATGAAATGGTTAAAAAAAAAAAAAAAGAATATGGCAATGCTCTGGCCAGCATCGACTTTCCGTTATCATCACAAATCCGCACGATTGCGGTAGAAAGAAGAACTTGTGTAGGTCTTGTTTGAGACGGAAGGGATACAGTGTGTTGCAATGTGTTTAATTTGTCTGTGGCTAACTGTGGGTTGGTGTTATGCAAAAGCGTTTGGACTACTGATAGGGTTCGTTGTGGTTTGTGGTGTGTGCTGTCTGGTTGGTTGGTGTTTCCGGCTGTGCTTGATGTGTTGGTGGTTGGCGTTCACTTGGGGGTCTTGTTGTCGTCTGTGGAACGGAGGATTTGTATTTAGCACTGTTTGCTTCCGTGTGAAGCAGAGTATGGTGTTTTCTTCCACATTGACGGCAAACTCCCTTGCTACAATTCCTGGCTAAGTGACCAGAAGACAAACAATTCATGCACAGACCGTTCTTCCTCACTGCATCGTATCGTTCTGGTATCTTCATCTTCTGGAATCGCTTGCATAAGAATGCAGGATGAAACGTTTCGGCACAGAAGCAACACCGACCGGTGGCGATCGTAGGATGGCTGACGCTTATCTTCGGTTTCTTCTGTTCGACGGAGGTGGCTTTGTTCGGTTCAACTGACTGGAGAACAGCGCAATGATTTTTCAGGAAGGTCACCAGATTCCGATAGGTTGGCACTTCCTTCGAGTTATGCGAAGATTCCCAGAATCGAAGGGTTACACCATCGAGCTTTGAGCACACCATGTAGACCAGGACTGTGCTCCACCCGTCGGTATTTTCTTCCATCTTCTGCAGCATTTGGAGATTCTTCTCAAAGTCACTGACAAGCTGGTTCAGTGCTTCGTAGTTTTCCTTCCGCATGGATTCGATGGAGAAGATAGTATCGAGATAGTCCTTCACTATCAGCTTCTTGTTGTGGTATCGTTCCTCAAGTGCAGTCCAAGCCACAACATAATTGCCGGCGGAAAGTTCAATGGAACTGACTTCCTGAAGCGCTTCTCCAGACAACGACGATCTCAGGTAGGTGAATTTGTCCATGTCGGTGAGTTCACGGCTCCCGTGAATCAGGCTTTGGAAAGCATCCCTATAAGATACCCAATCTCGAAGTTTGCCACTGAATGTCGGAAGTCTGATTTCTGGAAGCTTCACTTTAGAGAGAACGGATTGATTATCTGGAATTACTGAATTGTTGGATGCAGGTTTCGTGGTCTGTAACCACTTCAACAACGCAGCTTTGGCCTTGCAGTAGCGATTCTCGATGTCCTTGGTCAACGCTGTACCTTCCGCTTCTCGCTTCTTGGATGCTTGATCCAGCCTTGATCGACGATCCTTTTCCGATTCCTTTGAATCAGCATTCTGCTCCTCGTCGACTTCATCCAGAACCACCTCAATTTTCTCGTGCACTTGATTGAATTCTTTGAACGAATTTTCTAACAACTGCAAACGAACTCCCACCTCATCTTTGTCACGTTGTTCATCATATTCGCTCACAAACAAAGTCACTGAGTCTAAACTGTTCCGTATGCGCTTTTCTCGCTTTACTAAACTACGCAGATCGTCCGTCATAGTTCACTGTTTAGCACTCAAGTCACTTGCGAAGAAAAAAGTTCACTTCACTGAGGAATTCGTTTGCACTGTTCACTTTTCACCGCACTATTCACTGCTGCACTGTATTTACTGCACTGCTGACTGCCTATCGACTCGACGTTCCACGCGCCACGAGACGAACTGACCACCCAAGGATTGACAGCAACAGCGGAGGGGAAAACTGACCAGCGAATAAAAGAACCAACCAGAATCCAGCGAAAAACAAGACCAACTTTCCATCGAGAAACCACAGGGACCAATTCCACTAAATAATGCCAATGCACTATTTCGCATGCAATCGAAAGGATTTTTGACGTTGATATTCCTTTGGATACCAAAAGTGAGGGGGTTTGATAAAACGCCTTGTTCTTGCTCATTTGATGTTGGGGACCATATTTTTTTTCGCACAGCTGTGTAAAACAAGTTGAAATGCATCATCAGAACCGGTGCCCCCGCAATTGAGGCTTATTAAACAAAAATATCATGGGTTGTAGCCCCCCGAATCAGTTCATTATCGTAACAGCTACCGAAAGAACGTCTCTCACGGTACGCTACCTATCGAGAGTGTATACAGACATGATAGGTGAGAGATTTTCTCATTCTCTTTTGGATTCAAACCCTGGCTAACAATGTGACCATGACCGTGGTATCATATTAAGCCATCATATTAAGTAACACACCAGGAGAAGGTATCTGCCCGGCGTAACTGAAACGGGTAGTGAATTACAATTCATTACACAAATTTATGTTGATGATTACAATATTTGTTGTTTAATATGTGCTCGAAGTTTATATATATAACAGCAAAAAAATGATATGGAATTATCTTAATAATTTCTAGACGCTGGACTATTTGGACTCACAAAGGTTACAAATCTCTGGTTGTATTATTCGTTTGAAAAATATAAAGTAATTAATATAATAAGGCCGATACAAATATTTAAAATCTATTTTGTCTTCCCCCCCCCACCGGGTTTTTTTTGCCAAAAAATAATGTTTTGAAGGGGCAATAAAATAAAATTCGGATAATTTAGAGGATTTCCGAAACATTCTTTAACAAATCCGAAGAGTTTTTTTTGATTTTCTTCATTTATTCCTTTCGGAGACCAGTAGGGCAAAAAGTTAATTAAATATTTGTAACGGCTAAAGAAATTAAAAAAATACTTTCATAAAAGGATTTAACAATCATAATGTACTTTCTGTTATCGCCCTTATCGCTCATTATTCTCCCTGACGTTGAGAAACATCAAACATCATTGTAATGTGATAAAACTGAGGCAGTTCACGCATATTCGCAGACCCACCGGCAGTTCTACCGCTGGTGACTGCATGCTGTCACTGTGTAGGTAAACACAGCGAACGAACGAACGAAACGAAAAATGAGCGAGCAAAAAGCATGTCAGTACGCGCTGCTGTCACAAAATATAATGACTTGCACACGGTAGGCATTGCTTCTTTTATACACATAGAAAATCTTGCAGTAGACCCGAAGGCATGTAACATACCGCATTCTGATGTCCGTGTTAGGAAAGCACGGGAATAATTACATATGAATTTTTTACTGGCTTTGACAAGAATTGAAATTTTCAATATCTTATCGTTAATAATCTTAAGTTTCAATGAAATAGGCAAAATGTCCGAGAGTGTCCGAGTCGATTGATATATAAATCTTAAGAATCCATCGAAAGATAAAGGCGCTAGTAACGTTCAAAATCTTCCCTTCCAGCGTAACGCTCTCGATTTCCAAAAATCTAAATGACACTCAGTATAGTAAAGAAAGACGTAAGTCCTACGTCAAAAAAATAATTAATTATTACTTTTAACTTTCAAAAAGGATTTTTAAAAAAGACAAGGGAATTTCGACTAAAGAACTAACTACCTCGAACGATCGGAACGGAATTCGGAGCTTTCATTGCAGTGGAAACGAGAATAGGACTTTTCATAAATTGATACTTGATTCTTCTGCCAGTTCACTGCTATTTGTTTACATTTTTAGGCTGGCGCGTTTCAAACCGCATAGTTCGCATTTGCACGAAAATGCAGCGCTTCAAAATAAAATCGTTTTCTCGGAATATAATTGGTTTTTCGTCAAAAATGTTATTCCGTATTATAGATGGTAGGTTAAATTATTGGTTAACACATTTGAAGTACATAATTTCGACCATTATCATCGTTAAATTCGAAGATTTGCTTAGGGGGCACATATTGAACGACCCTCCCCTAAGTGGAAAGTGTAAGAAGAAATTTGTTTGTCCCAACACATGACTGAGGAAGAAAGAGTTTATACTGAGATTTTCGAAAGATTGAAATATCAATTTTGATAAAGGGAAACAAACTATAATGACAAATACCATTAATTTCGTATAGCTACGTGGTGCTACGTCATTTTTGCGTACAACCCGATTGGGCTGCGCCTTTGAGTTATTTCAGCTGTTTTGATGTTTGCTAGAATGATTTATATTCAATAATGCGCATTTCCAATCACAAACGTCAACAAACTAACAGTCGGAAGCTTTTTAGAAAATTTCACTTGGTGTTTCAGTCCTTTTAATAGAGAATGTGTAATTCCAATACAAACATATAGAAATCGAATAAACGTACCGCGATCCAAACAATAGAGATAGCATAAACACTTACTGCCAACCCTTAAGCAAAATCTACAGGGTTTGTTCTGCTACTACGTATAAAATCCATTACGTGAGGCTGTGTAGTCCTACGTTACCTCTGCGTACAACCCCGATTGGGCTGCACTTTTGAGTTTTGCATCGTGAACACATCGCCGCATCCTAACGGAACTATCTAATTTATACTTTCGCCTATAAATCTATCATGAACAATGAAGTTAGGAAAATGGTATTCGCATTTCCACAACATTGTGAAAATCATCAATCATAGTGAACACATGGCCATTTTAAGTCTCACGTCTACTCAGTCTATTCTACCCATATTGTTCGTTTTTCCACGTATCCATTTGTGAAGTGGCTTTTTTTTTCAGTAGGGGAGAACGATCCAAAATGCACCCCTTAAGCTTTTTCGATGTTTTCGCCCATATAAACAAAAATACCCATCAATTTAATTGTATAGGTACAAAGTTTACAAACCCAGCTACATTTCACGATGATCTCCTATTCAAAGCTATAAGATTTTCATGACTTTTTAACGCATTTAAAAAATGTTTTAAAAATAGGCCTGGGCCAAACGCCCGAATGGTGGTCAAAAATGACTCAATTGCATGTAAAATGATGGTGAACGCATGGTAGTTTGTTTTTTCTTAATGGATTGAACTGCAATCTTACGGATGTTTAGGAAGAATAGCAAATCGTTAATATTGAGTGAATATGAAGGGATTTTGCTATTTTTTTTCCAATGGAGCTCAATGATGGATAACTAATTATGAATTGTAATGGTAATAAAATGTACTACAACAGATTATATGAGTGATTTTATGAGTGAGGCCATTTTGCCCCAGGGGTGCATTTTGGACCGTTCTCCCCTACCTATAATAAAACGCAAGAGGTGTAATCTGCATTGTATAGTGTGGGCAGCCTCAGATTCGTTGCATCGCTGTAATGCCTTGCTAGGCATGGTTGTCGTTTATTGTGATGTCGCTATGGCGTCGTTCCATTTAAAGGAACTTTTTTCACATAAGCGTAACTGTATTTTTTACCTTGAAATTTGAAACGACTCTATTGAGCATATTTCGTTCAACTGACGTTACTACTAGATAGATCGCAATCTCGTTTTTTGGTTGAATACATTGGTTGATGAAAATTGTTTGAATCAAGAGCGAGTGCCCTTCAAAAAATTCATGGCTCGAAACAATTTCGCCTATTTGAAAAAAGTTCGTAGAGTTTATCGTTTTATCAGATATCATGGCTGAACATGTCAACAATCCATTTCAATTATTGAATCCATCGGTGGATATTTCTGGTAACTGCCAAAGTGATGTGATGAACATCGCCTAAGGGTAGCATGTAGCGGCAGTGCGCGGATGGTGTTAACAGTTTCGAAGCAGTTTGGATGCCAATCCAACCAGTGGAATTTTGTAAATGTCTATAGGCAGTTGCAATTTATTAATTAAAAGTACAAATGTATTAAAATATAACGATGATAGTGTGAATCAAACTCAGAACACCCATAAAAGATGAATGATGATGATGACGATTGCTGTGCCACATACCCCTACAATGGTAAAATCTGAACGAGTTATCTTCAAGGACATAGTTTAAACAGTACTACGATGGCATTCGCAGTGTGTCAAATTGTCGTGAATATTAGCTAACATTCGACTAGGAAAAATTTGAATATCGCTCCCCACCGTGGAACGGCATAAACGCGTGTCACCAAGCCGCACAACGCAGATGTATTTTAGGTGTAGTCACTCAGCAAACTACCCTTATTGTTGAATAGTGTTGATATGTTTCCGGCAAAACGAAAGCAAGTATAGTTGTTTCGACTGAATTCTCTAGAAGCGGAACTACGAATGCTGCAGTTTCAGGGCAACTTTTACTATAATATATTTTTAATTAGTCTTACATTTAGCGCATGAATAGGTATAGTTATTTACAAATCTTCAGTATTTGCTTCTCCTGAATCCTCCCTTAGCTTATGCTTAAACTGTTTAGGATATAATTAATCGGTTATTCTGCACATGTGAGAAGCTGGAAATAGGCATCTGACGAATTTCGCGTCAACCCTTCTATGGGGCTGGCAGTACCATCTTAGATTCAAATGAAACTTTTTGGGCATAAAGATATGGTATTTCGAAGCTATTCTGCATACTTAGTTGTGCTTAGTTTTTCAAAAATTGTCAAGCGTAACATTTGATGAGGGGCTATTTTTTTCATTGATTTTGACGTAGGACTTACGTCTCTCTTTACTATACCGGGTGTCATTTCCAAATATTCAAATCGACCGCGTTACGCTGTGTTGAAAGATTTTAAACGTTAATAGCGTTCGTCTCAGTGGACGAATTTCTGCGGTAAGCCCCTCAATCGACAGATTTCAAGTATGCCTTTCATGTCCATGCTAGATAAGACCCGAAAAACTTGTTTCAATAGGCATGAAACTGTTTTCAATGAAAAACATTGAGCTCAAGGGAACCTATAAATATGGGTACCGCATAATTCTTGCATCATTCCATTATCACGTTCTGATTGGTGCAGACACCAGCGAATGAGCAGCCGCTGGGTCTGCCGAGAAGCCATAAAATAGCGCAACGCGATTTTTTCCTTTCATTCTGACCGGGACAAGCGAAGCAACTGCATCATCGATGGAACAGCACTTTTAGTAGGGAATGAAGTCTGCACCGACCGCTTTTTCGGCTCGTCACCACCGAAGCGACCATCATCATCCGAAACCTAGCCAGCACATCAGCAGTCCACCCTACAGACCCGTCAGAGCAGCAATGCTGAGCAGATACCGGCAGCAGCAGCAGAGTCGAGCCGAGACCGGCCGGCATCGGTGCTGAGCCGAGACAGGCTGAAGAAAAGCCACATGATGCAGCATGTATGTCCAAAAAACAAACGGTTCTTCCGAGAGCCAATAATAGAGATCAATATCAATGCTTTCAATACCCTTCGGGATAGAAATTGTACTTGGGTGCCAAATCCAATATTCTAGAGATAAAATTTTATGCGTGATTTTCATAAATAGCGTCAAAACTAACAGTAGATATTTTTTTCTGATTTAACCGCGAAGTGGACGAAGGACTTCACTTGACCATGCCTTTAAGGATTCATAAGATGTTCAAATCTTTCACATAATCTTATTTGGATAAAAAACCACCGATAACAGCTCAAACATTAATAAACTATCAATCGATTTTTCTTCAAATGTTGGGTATTTTGGCATTGATCAAAAAATATCTAGATAAACATTGTTTGCTACTGACCGCACACAAAGCGAACGTGACTGAATGATCGTCCCATGTTACCAATTCTAAATCTTATCACCCGAAATCCCATGTCCGGGTGTTTCCTTCCTTCTACTTCTAACAATGTTGTCTCAGAAAAGAACACGTACTTCCCACCTGAACTGCAATTCTAAGCTTGCTTGCCCGGCTTATTGGCCTGTATCTAGCGAAAAGTCCCGTTAGGAAATAGACGCCAGCAGCGAGCAACAAGCGTAAAAAGAAGAAGCCCTTCTCGAACGCGTTGTTGATGATGACGCTTTGGCTGACTAAGAAGCGGGATACAAGACACTAGCTGATTGGCCCACCAATTGGGAAGCAGAGAAGATTCAAAATAAGGTATAAAAGAAAAGTGCATTCGCTCGCAGAGCATTCAGTCATCACTAGAAATTCGCGGTTATTTGAAAAGATCGTTTTCTTACTTTTGCACTTAGCCGAAGCAAACAGCCTTTTTCAAGGCTCTAAGAGTTAAAATAATGTTCTCCTTCAGTCGCTATCCTTTTTGGATTAGAAGGCCCTTCAGTGGAAAGGCTGAGATACAGTCTACATCCCTGCTGAGCCAACTTGTGGTTTATTTCAGGCAGTCCTTCAGTGGGAAGGTTGCCACTGTCGAGGCTAATATTTCGTGACCGTACAGATACCTCCTGAATTTTTTTGATGATTCTTGTTCAAGGTAGATTTGATTTCTGTGTCGGTTTGATGAGAAGATTTTGCCAAGGAATGGTATGCAACGCCGATTATTTATCCAAAATAGTTGATGTGAGAAATTTGGACATATTATGTATCTTGAAGGCATGGTCAAGTCAATTCCTACGTCCACTTAGCGGTTATGTCATAGACATTACCCACTGTTCGTTTTTTTAAATCGATGTAGCTCAAAAATGACAAGACCTACAAAAAAGTGTTGTATGGCGGACTGTCGTGAAATTCCCTGAAGTTTTTTGGAAAAATATCCAAAAAATATAAAACCGATTTGCACACTGAAAAAAAAATTAAAATTTACCATTAAAATTTCAGAAATGAGGATAATTACCGTCAAATCACTGAAGACGCACAAATGTTTTTGCAAAGAACAAGCGTCAAAGCGCACTCGTGATTTCGCTACTGACGGCACCATTTCGATTGAACTGTCCCCATCGCCAAGCGATTGTGTTTTGCACTTAGAATAAAATTAGTTTCGGATAAATATTATCTTGTAGAGAATTGTGAATGCGCTTTGACGCGTGTTCTTTGCAAAAACATTTGTGCGTCTTCAGTGATTTGACGGTAATTATCCTCATTTCTGAAATTTTAATGGTAAAAGAACCGATAAAACTTCGATAATGCGCAATTCCAATCCCTAACAGCAAAAGTGAAATCGCTTTCGCTGCGGGAAGCTGTCGCTGAGATCGCTATCGCTACCCAACGCCATGGTCTACTCTCCACCCAACAATCGTCTCCGATGCTGGATCAAGGCTACAAATGGAGCGTTATGTCCGCTCTCCGAGAATACTCGAACGAAAATGACGCGCGCACCCAAGAGTCTTTGACCCAGACACGAGTCTTTTTATGCGTAGAGAAATGAAGCGATGGGCGAAAAAGACCGTAACTTACATAAAACTGATATCCGTGTTGGGGATGCAGGATTAGATTGATTGGTTCTGATTTTTTTACTGGGTTTGGAACGAATTGAAATTTCCACTAGTTTATGTTGATAATCAGAAGTTTCAATAAAATTTGCAAATTGGTGGAAAGTTTCCGATGCGTTTGATATATAAATCTGCAAAATCCATCAAAAGATAAAGGCGTTATCAACGTTCAAAATCTTACATGGTTTCGCGACGGACCCAAATGTTGAAATTTTCATTTTACACCCTGTATCAGAGGCTTCTCCATAGACGTAGTTTAAGTCAAAATGCGATCACATTATCAGTTAAAAATTCATATGAATATACTTACTCCAGCACGCTTGTGATTCCGATTCCGACACTGAACCTCTGTCATCGCCATGCGATTATAGTTTGTACCTTTGAGATGCTAATTGTACGACTGACATACTGCAGACAGCAACTTTATGATTGAATTTTCTGTTGTGTTTAGCACTTTGTACAAATTTACAAATAAGAGCAACCAAACAAATGACCGAGGTGGGCAGCGTAGTTCGCCTCCGCGCGGTGCTCGCTGGAAACGATAGCGTATCAACGGCAGTTGAAGGGCTAGGCGGCTAAATGAACTACAAACGAGGGAGCGCGGTAGCGCATTGAGACTTAGACTGCCATTTAAGTCTCAATTACGGTTCTGGCAGGCGTGTTAAAGGTTGTGTGTTTTGTATATTGTGTATTGTGAAGGCTGACAGCCGAGTCATTCTACTCCCTTAGTAGAGCCGGGTGACACCGACTCGAAACGGCGGGTGGGCTAATGGCAAGGCTGCCTTCCGTCCCATAAACCGTGGCGGGCCTTGTGGCACGCTGTCCAATTCTGCTGTCTGTTTGGTGACCAGACAGAAGTAGGCTCAGATGAACTCCCTGACTAACGCCGATCTGGCTCTGAACACGAAAGTGTCAACCCACGCATGGCCTCCCTGCTTGCTCGCAAGCATAGACAACCTTGAGATCATAGAGGCGACTACTTCAGTAGGATTCGATGGCAGCTGCAAGGGGGATCCATGAGCTATGTCAAGTACTCCAGTTTCAAGAGGTAGGGGCGCCGTAGGCACAGCGGGAGACCCCTTCGCAAGTAGGGGTCTAGCGAGGTCTCCTCCCACTAGGGAGGAGAATGGTGTTGAGGCCGTAGCTAATTTGCACGGGACTAGCACTACCCCAGCGGGAGGGGTTGACAGCCAGAGCGATGCTCAGGCAGTCAACACACCAGGCGAGCCTCTAACCGGTATCCGGTTAGTCGCCAAGCAGCTCGATGAGATCATCGAGTTCACGAGCGGTCGAAATAATATCAGCAAGGATCTGAAACAGAAACTTCTGGTACTTCGACCTTCGGTTCAAGCGAGAGTTTGGAAGCGAGAATGGGGAGACACGTACTCCGGCAGAACCCTTCTCCTTCCTTGGAGGGAAGGTCTCGACGCAAGAGGTGATTGGTACCACCCTGAGTGTCGGCGAGGGAGGGACTACGGCGCGCTCCAAACGCGCCCGGCAGCAGTCAGAGGGTCGGTCCGGTAACGTTAAGCGGCGCCTTACTGTTACGGACAGCGGTACGGTCGAGTCCGATAGGGCGCCCGATCGTCGAGAGAGGGCACCCAATCAGGCGAAACCACGAGGGAAGGGCAACGGTGCGGCCCAGGCCCACTAAACCCAAGGGTGATGGTAGCCAACCTGCGACGACTGCTCAGCGGACCGAAAATCCCTGGCAGCTCGTTAGCAGAGCTAAGAGGAGGGAAGAGGGTCCTCACCCCGCAATGAAATTTAGGGACAGAGGCGAAGCCTTGTTGGTCAAGACCGACAAAGAGAGGTACGCCGACGTTCTTAAGATCATGCGAGGTGCCGAAAAGCTGGGTGAGGACGTGCGAAGCGTCAGACGCACCAAGGCAGGCGAACTGATCTTGGTGCTGAAGCGTGGAGCAAAGGCGAGCGGTACCGTCTATAAGAGGTTGGCCCAGGAGGTCCTGGGTGAGGGAGTGGAAGTGAGGTCTCTGGGCACCGAGGTGACCCTCCGGTGTAAACAGCTGGACGAAGTCACCGAGGCAGAGGACCTCATTTCGTCTTTAAAGTTGCAGTGCGATATAGAAGTCGAGCGGTCTTCTATTCGTCTTAGAGGTGGGCCCTTTGGCACGCAGGTAGCAGTTCAAGTTACCGGTAGCGGATGCCAAAAAGTTCCTGGCGGTCGGGAAACTGAAGGTTGGATGGTAAGTAAGTAAGTAAGCATATTCCAGCCACCTTTAGTCGAAAAGTGTTTTAGGTGCTTCGAATCTGGTCACAAGTCATGGGAGTGCAAGGGGCCGGATCGAAGTAACCTGAGTCGTCGTTGTGGAAAGGAGGGACATTTTGCGCAGGCCTGCGATAAAGCACCAAGGTGCGTTATCTACGCTAGTAGGAAGCAAGCCCCATGTTATGGGTGGACCTACTTGTTCCTTCGGTGGTGGCAATAAGAAACCGCCGTGCGGGTAGCACAGCTGAATCTTAACCATTGTGCTACTGCCCAGCAGCCGCTGTGGCAGTCGGTCTCTGAGTCGGAGACCGACGTCGCTATTCTTGCAGATCCGTACCGTGTCCCTGTCAATAATGGAAACTGGGTCGCGGACGACTCCAAGATGGCGGCGATCTGCACAACGGGCCGGTTTCCGGTCCAAGAGGTCGTACATACACCTGTCGAAGGTGTCGCCATAGCTAAGATCAACGGGGTGTTCTATTGTAGCTGCTATGCCCCACCACGGTGGCCAATAGAGCAATTCACCCGGATGGTCGATAGGCTATCGTCCGACCTTGTAGGTCGGAAGCCGGTTGTCATAGCGGGGGACTTAAATGCTTGGGCGGTGGAGTGGGGAAGCCGCTGCACCAATCGGAGAGGTCAAGCTTTGTTAGAGGCTCTAGCAAAGTTGGAGGTCGTGTTAGCCAATGACGGCTCAACCAGCACGTTCCGTAGGAATGGGGTGGAGTCGTTTATTGACGTTACGTTCTGTAGCCCCAGCCTAGCCGGGGGACTGAACTGGAGGGTCGACGAAGGCTACACCCACAGCGACCTCCTAGCCATCCGCTACGTGATCAGCTGTGGTGTGTAGCAGTCGAGGTTGAGAAATCCCCGTCAGGTCCGTGCGTGGAAGGCCCAAAGCTTCGACAGCGAAGTTTTCACCGCGGCGCTGGGACTGGAGGGTAACACCGACAGTCTTACAGGGGACGCACTGACAGCTGTCCTGTCACGTGCATGCGATGCCAGTATGCAGAGGAGGGCACCACCGAGGAACGGTAGACCTGCAGCATAGTGGTGGAGTGCAGCAATCGCAGACCTTCGGGCAACCTGCCTTAGGGCTAGGCGAAGGATGCAGAGAGCTCGCTCTGAGCAGTTGAGGGATGAACGCCACTTGACGTTCAAAGCTGCGAAGTTGGCCCTTAACCCTTTTGTTACCGACAGGGTACCCGGGTACCTTTTTCGTTTTTAAGTGAAATTTTTTTAGGGTTCTGAACATCGCAGGAAATTGAAACTCCGTGACATCTTCAAACTCGGCAAAATTAAGGTTTGGGTGGTACCCGGGTACCCACGTTTTGGTATGACCATAACTTCGTCAGTTTTCAACCGATTTGGACGATTCCGTTTGCTATGGATTAAGAAATTCATCCTCTATCCGTTCCATGTCACATAGGACCGATCCGGATTATCTAGTTACCGGAGTTCCGGATTTGCTAGAC
Source organism: Armigeres subalbatus (assembly GCF_024139115.2). Classification (NCBI taxonomy): domain Eukaryota; kingdom Metazoa; phylum Arthropoda; class Insecta; order Diptera; family Culicidae; genus Armigeres; species Armigeres subalbatus. Next base: position 44,945 of record NW_026942833.1, on the reverse strand, counting down.
CATGTCTCAAAAATGGAGAAGTTGATCTTATAGAATCCAAATGATGATTTCTTGTACCCTGAGCTACCAGTTTCGCAGAAAATTCGAGGATTATGACTTCCCAACGTATTAGGACCACGTGATCATATGGACTCGGAACGGACATCCCGGAATAGGTTCCCGTGGGCCCTATAGTGGCCGCAAATTCATTCCTGGCAATACGGGTATCAAAATTCTTGAAATTGTTTCGGGAACATGTTATTCATATAGTTTAAACCATAGGATGGATATGAACCGGAACGGTCATTCTGGAACAGGTTCCCGGAGGGCCCGAAAGGCCCGTAGTGGCCAAAAACTCATTTAGAATAAACCCTAGCAATATGGGTATCAAAATTCTTGGAATTGTTCCGGAAACATGTTTTCCATGTAGTTGAAACCATAGGATGGATATGAACCGGAACGGTCATTCTGGAACAGGTTCCCGGAGGGCCCGTAGTGGCCAAAAACTCATTTTGAATAAACCCTAGCAATATGGGTATCAAAATTCTTGGAATTGTTCCGCAAACATAATTTCCATGTAGTTGAGACCATAGGATGGATATGAACCGGAACGGTCATTCTGTAACAGGTTCCCGGAGGGCTCGTAGTGGCCAAAAACTCATTTAGAATAAACCCTGGCAATATGGGTATCAAAATTCTTGGAATTTTTCCGGAGACATGTTATTCATGTAGTTCAGACCATAGGATGGATATGAACCGGAACGGTCATTCTATAACAGGTTCCCGGAGGGCCCGTAGGGGCCAAAAACTCATTTAGAATAAACCCTAACAATATGGGTATCAAAATTCTTGGAATTGTTCTGGAAACATATTTTCCATGTAGTTAAGACCATAGGATGGATATCAACCGGAACGGTCATTCAGGAATAGGTTCTCCGAGGGTCCGCAGGGGCCAAACACTCATTTAGAATAAACCCTGGTAATATGGGTATCAACATTTTTGGAATTGTTCCGGAAACACGTTTTCCATGTACTTGAGACCATAGATTGGATATGACCCGGAACGGTCATTCTGGAACAGTTTCCCGGAGGGGATGGCCTAAAGTGATCATTAATTCATTTGGTAGAATCCCTGGCAATATGGGTATCAATATTCTTGAAATTGTTCCGGAAACACGTTTCCATGTAGTTGAGACCATAGGATGGATATCAACCGGAACGGTCATTCTGGAACAAGTTCCCGGAACGCCAGCAGGGGCCAAAAACTCATTTAGAATAAACCCTGGCAATATGGGTATCAAAATTCTTGGAATTTTTCCTGAAACATGTTATTCATAAAGTTGAAACCATAGGATGGATATCAACCAGAACAGTCATGCTAGAACAAGTTCCCGAAAGGCCTTTAGTGGCCACAAACTCATTTAGAAGACACCCTGGCATCAAAGTTCTTGAAATATTTTCGGAAACATGTTTTTCCAAGAAGATGGGACTGATGTTGGGTCATCAGGCTGAATGGCTGTTAGGCCGAATGGTTATTGGGTCGAATGAGAAGTGAGGAGTGAATAGTGAGAAGTGAACAGTGAGAAATTGAAAGTTGAAAGTGAAAAGTGAAATGAGAGAAATGAGAAGAGAGAAGTGAAAAGTTACACAGTGTTGACCCGATTTTGTCACTCCCCGATTTTATCTACCTCCGACTTTATCACGCTTTTGTCACGTTTTTGACTCATTTTGCATCCATAAATTTTTTTGAAAATTTCAGTCGTTCTTTTTATTTTTGTAAATTATTCAGCAAACACCAATGATACTTACAGCGTCTGTGGTTCATTATAAATCATTTCTGAGTACCTGTCAAGAATTTTTAAGTCTTTTTGACAAGAAATAACGGGAAAAGAAGAGAGCAAGTGTTTCTTCTAAATGAGGGTCCCCTCGGAAACCTGTGTGAGAATGACCGGTCCATTGTCAAACCATCTTATGGCCTAATAACCCAAAAGATCATGCTTCCGAGACAATTTCATGAATTTTGATACCCACATTGCCTGGGCTTCTTCAAAATGAGTTTGTGGCCACTTTAGGCCCCACGGGAACCTGTTCCAGGATGACCGGTCCGTTGTCAAACCATCCAATGGTTCAATTACTTATCAGATCATGCTTCCGAAACAATTTCATGAATTTTGATACCCATATTGCCAGGGTTTCTTCAGAATGAGTTTGTGGCCACTTTAGGCCCCACGGGAACCTGTTCCAGGATGACCGGTCCGTTGTCAAACCATCCAATGGTTCAATTACTTATCAGATCATGCTTCCGAAACAATTTCATGAATTTTGATACCCATATTGCCAGGGTTTCTTCAAAACGAGTTTGTGGTAGACCTGTGCGCCGCCGCCGCCGGTGGTTTTACTCACGCCGTCGCCGCCGGCGATTTTGGGTCGGCGCGCCGCCGATCATAATTTTGCCACGCCGATGACTAATCGCAATAAAAACGAACAGTGGGTAATGTCTGTGACATAACCGCTAAGTGGACGTAGGACTTGACTTGACCATGCCTTTAAGATACATAATATGTCCAAATTTCTCACATCAACTATTTTGGATAAATAATCGGCGTTGCATACCATTCCTTGGCAAAATCTTCTCATCAAACCGACACAGAAATCAAATCTACCTCGAACAAAAATCATCAAAAAAATTCAGGAAGTATCTGTCCGGTCACGAAATATTAGCCTCGATAGTGGCAACCTTCCCACTGAAGGACTGCCTGAAATAAACCAAAAGTTGGCTCAGTAGGGGATTTAGACTGTATCTAATAATATCTAATAATTATTATTCCTTCATGCGAGTTGCGTCGTACTTTGGACAGCTAGGAATCTGCAAAAAAACCGAAGAAAGTATCCCAGAACACATCCACTGCAGCAGTGAAGAAGATTCCGAGCTTTTCTACTGGCATCCATAGACGTAAGCGAGAAGCTGCCGTCAAACCCCCTAAAGGTTTTGAGAGAAAACGCGCGTGTAAGTTAGCTGAAACGAACTGCACCAGCTGGTGCAGCCCTGTAAGTTGCATTAATTTGACTTCTATGCTGGCTTGAGGTCTCCAGTTGACCTTGCGAACAAAGGTCCAGAAACCGGAGATGGCGAGTTCGATTCTCGATCCAATCTAGGATATTTTCGGATGGGAAACATTCTCGACACCCCGAGCATAGTGTATCCATTGTATTTGTCACACAAGATACATACTCAATACTCATGCAATATCGGGCATATAAAGCTTTCAATTAATAACTAAAACAATGCTAATAGATTACTTTAAAAAGCAGGCCAAGTTCCAGTTGGAATGTAGTGCTATGGAAGAAGAAGCTTGCGATACACTTACGAGATTGACTGATTCACCGAAACCTAAACTGCTAAATATTATTATTATTGCTAAACTGCTAGCAAGTTTGCAATACTAAATATTATCATACCTAAATATTGTAACACACTGGAGTCAGTTTTTACGCGGAGGATGTGGGCCGCGTGAATTAAAACAACGTAAAAACCGCGTAAATCCCAAAATGTGTCTGAATGAGCCATGGAAATCCTGAAATTCTAGTGGAAACAAAATCGCATAAAAAGCGAATCGTGTACAAAAGCCGCGTAAAGATGACTTCAGTGTACGCTGTGAAGTGAAGCGTTGACTCTTTCTTGATCGAATGGTCCAAAAAATTGAAAATCCATCGAGAAACGGCTGAGATATTAACGATCAAAGTCTATCATATTTTCGTGACGTTTTTGATTTTTCGAAAACGTAAAGTGTACCCTAATATAGAAAAGACAGACGTAGTTCTACGTCAAAATGAAATTCCGCATAAATTTCCGGGGAACCTTTTGCAAGAATGGAGAAATTTCCACAGATGTTCTCGGAGAAACACCCGCAGACAATTTTGGAGCGACTTCTTCAGAAAATCCAAGAAGGACCGTCTAGATGAGTTGTTATATCAACTGCTTTTTCCTTAATCCTATTTTCAATTTTGTACAAACGTTTGTAACGTTGAAGTTAAAACATATACTTAAAATCAGTAATATTATAAAAACGAACTCGACGTTCAATAAATTGTTGCAATGTTCAGCGTAATATTTAACATTGATATTTAACGTGTATTTGCTTAGAATTTAGTTTTGGGTCGCGCGGATTTGGCGCAGAATGGATTTTCAGTGGTAATAGTGGTAATAGAGTATACTTGCTGAAACACAAAATCACGTTAACCAAGAATATTCAAAAGCTTTATACAAACGTTTGAAAGTTACACAAAATTCAGTAGCTATTTACCTATTCACATCAACAAATAAATCAAATTTTAAATTGAAATATTTAGACTCAAAACAGTGGCAATTTTTGGAATTCTAATGGAGAAATTTCAAAAATTTTCGTTGAAATCTTAGAATAAGAAACGCATTTTCTTTTGTCGTGAGCGAGGAAGACAGAATTTTATAACAATTCATCGCCATGAACGCGAATTAATAAAATTGTCACGCAAACGCTCTCTAATTAGTTGATTGTACTACATTTTCAAAATGATTCAATTGCGAAAAACTCTTTAGTAAGTATATTAGTGGTTCTGAAAAGATCCATTCACAATGTTAGATGTAAATTTCCTCTTGAGCGGTTCAACTGGGAGTTTTTGATTGTTTAAAACATTATGAATCGATGTCTGCAGGAATACCAAACGCTTAACCGCTGCTGCCATCGGCCGAGAAAACTTGATCAGTAGTGTTGTCGTCGACACTCTATCGTCACACACCGCCGTGCCACGCTTACTGTTGGCTTCTCGACAATGCCGGGCTGAAAATGCCGATGATACTGACCTGAGAATGCTGACGATTCTGCCTTGCTCATAAAAAGGCTTAGGTTTGCGAATGCGTGGCTGAGACGATGATGCAACCGTTCAAAAATGCCGACGATGCGCTGCTGTTATTGCTTTGCCCGTTTCGGTCAGATTGAGAGGAAAAATTCGCGCTGCGCTATTTTATGACTTCTTAGCAGACCTAGCGTGAGCTCATTCGTTGACGTCTGCACCAATCAGAACGTGGTAATGGAATGATGCAAGAATGATGCGGTACCCATATTTATAGGTTCCCTTGATCTCAATGTTTTTCATTGAAAACAGTTTCATGCCTATTGAAACAAGTTTTTCGGGTCTTATCAAGCATGGACATGAAAGGCATACTTGAAATCTGTCGATTGAGGGGCTTACCGCAGAAATTCGTCCATTGAGACGAACGCTATTAACGTTTAAAATCTTTCAACACAGCGTAACGCGGTCGATTTGAATATTTTGGAATGACACCCGGTATAGTAAAGAGAGACGTAAGTCCTACGTCAAAAATCAATTAACTTAAGTCGAGTCGAGTAAAGTACAAGATACTGAAGATAGCCTTACAGAGACGAAATACGTATTTGTAAGACAATACAACGTGGTGGAATTGATTGGAATAGTACTAAACTCGTGTTATGATTGTTGTTGTTAGTTAGTTCTTAGAATGTTGTTGAGGTGGAACTCGTCAGAATTCATTTTCAAATCTACCTCAAGTGATAGTGCCTCTAAGACAGTGTGGTGACAAACATTGGATAATTAATTGGTTGGTTGATTGATTAGTTGTGAATTTGAATTAGGCTGTATCTAGTAGATTTAATCTACTAAGTAGAATAATACAAAAAAATGTTGAAACGGTCTTTGGAATTCGTCTAAGCCAAAGCCTCATTCAGTCGGGCACCTAAATCTGTAGGCAGTTTTGTCCTACACTCTGTGCAAGAAATTCTGCTCTTTGATTTTACTCCACCCAAACGATTCTACAATCTTTACTAAGTATGTGCAACTAATAGAAGGCTATTTGAATTTACTAAATATCCATCATTTAGTTGGAGTAAAATCAAAGAGCAGAATTTCTTGCACAGAGTGTAAGACAACACTGCCTGTAGGTGACTCACAAATTATGTTTGTTGTGGCACATAAGCTTTTGTGAAGACTTGAATACATCCCCAAAACGCCAAAACCACTTGGTATATTTCCTTGTAAATTCCTCCAGATATTCCTCCGAAAAGTTTCAATAAAAAACCTTGGAAAATTATTTTATGTATTCTTCCGGAAATGTCTTACAAAATTTCTCCGAAAATTCTTTCAGCAATTCCATTACGGATTTCTTCAGAAAATCCTTCACGAATTTCTTCAGGAAATTCCTTATGGAATGCATACAAAAAAAAATGTTTCAGTAATTTCTACGAAAATGTTGTTAAGAATTCCTTAGGAAAATCGTTAAGGAATTCCTTCGGAAGTTTCTTGAGCGATTCCTCCGGATATTTCTTAATAAATTTCTCAAGAAATTTCATTTGGAGTTTCTTCAAAAACTGTTCAATTTTTTAAAAGAATACCTCCTCATGAATTGCTTCGGCAACTATTCTATGAATTCATCAAATAAATTCTTCCAGAGAATGCATAAGGGGCTTCTTCCAAATTATCCTTAGGAATTTCTTCAGAACTTCTTCCAGCAATTCCTTTAAACCATTCTCCGACAATTCTTCCAGAACTTCCTGCAGGAATTCCATCGAAAATGGGTTCTTTACGAAATTCTTTTAGTAATACCTTCGGATTTTTTCAGTGTTAGTTGTTTAATTTATTTGTTTTATTTTTTCAAAAACTCAATTAGCAACTCCACCGAAAACTATTTCATTATGTAATTAATTTTCAAGGAAATACTGGAAGAAATCTAAGAAGGAATCCCAGAGTCTTTACGAAGAAACTTTTAAAGAAATATCCAAAGGAATTCTTGGTGGAGTTTTTTTTAGATTATTCAAGGAAATTTTTTTAGGAGCTCTTAAATGAATTTTTGGAGATGTTTTTGAAGAAATTTCTGGAGGGTTTTGTGCAAGAATTTCTAAATGTATTTTCGAAGGCATTTCTAAAAGAGAACCTGAATGGATTTTCGAAAATAATTCCCGTTTGAACTACTTTAAGAGATTTTGAAAGTATTTCTAAACAACTTCCTACAAACCACGTAGGCCGAATTTTCACATTTTCAAACCCACCACACTTCCCCCCTAGAAGACTTTTCCAAAGCCCCTCCCCCATCCCCTTGAAGCCTACGTAGACTTTTTCAAATTTAACAAAATGTCATATGCGATTGGAAAAAAATGGAAATCAACCACGTTTTCAGCAATTCAGATATACAAATCCATTTTCAAAACCATTGTAAACACTACAGTAAAATTCAAATTTCAAACCTAACAAAATCAGACTAAAGAAAATCCAACTCAATATCAATTAAAAATTCAAAACGAAATCAAATTCAATCCTCTGTCCATAGCTTCTGAAACCAAATCTCGAAGCCAATTAATTTAATTTCTGTTGGATAACCGCGGGCTGTTATGGCAGCCTATAACCATGGAGCACCTAAACGACTTCGAATTGGCGGATGACGTTGCACTACTCGCGCAACGGCGCTCTGATATGCAGAGTAAGCTCAACGACCTTGCCGATCGCTCCTCCTCGGCAGGTTTAGTCATCAACGTCAACAAAACCAAATCGTTGGATGTAAACACGGTGACTCCTTCCAGTTTCACAGTAGCCGGGCAACCAGTGGAGAATGTTGAAAGCTTCCAATATCTTGGTAGCCAAATGGCGTCAGACGGCGGTACCAAGATCGACATAGGCGCACGGATCAAGAAAGCAAGGGCTGCCTTTGCGAGTTTAAGAAATATCTGGAAAAACAGGCAGATAAGTGAACGCACCAAAATACGAATTTTCAACTCTAACGTGAAATCTGTGCTGTTATACGCTAGCGAAACATGGTGTGTATCAGTGGAGAACACTCAACGGCTGCAGGTGTTCATTAACAGATGCCTGCGGTATATAATTCGGGCCTGGTGGCCTCACAACTGGATCTCAAACAACGAGCTCCATCGTCGTTGTCACCAGAGGCCGATAGCAACAGAAATTCGGGATCGGAAGTGGGGCTGGGTCGGCCACACTCTACGTAGGGGCGGAAACGAAATGTGTAAGCAAGCATTAGACTGGAACCCAGCGGGACATCGCAGCAGAGGCAGACCCAGAGGCTCATGGCGGCGAAGGCTCAATAAAGAAATAAAAGAAGTCGACCGAAATCTAACCTGGCAACAGGTTAAAGCGATAGCCGGGCATCGCTCAGGATGGAGATCTTTCAAGTCGGCCCTTTGCACCACCGGAGGTGCACAGGATCCATAAGTAAGTAAGTAAGTCTGTTGGATTTGATTCCTCCTAGAGGTGTGCGCCACCACCACCGACACTTGCATAGGCGCGCCACTGCTTAAAATCTGTCACGCATCTGAATTATAATTCTTCATGCCGGTTCCAATTTGTAGAAAACCCAAGAACTTTCAGAATTTCGAAAACGAACAGTGGGTAATGTCTATGACATAACCGCTAAGTGGACGTAGGAATTGACTTGACCATGCCTTCAAGATACATAATATGTCCAAATTTCTCACATCAACTATTTTGGATAAATAATCGGCGTTGCATACCATTCCTTGGCAAAATCTTCTCATCAAACCGACACAGAAATCAAATCTACCTTGAACAAGAATCATCAAAAAAATTCAGGAGGTATCTGTCCGGTCACGAAATATTAGCCTCGACAGTGGCAACCTTCCCACTGAAGGACTGCCTGAAATAAACCACAAGTTGGCTCAGCAGGGGATGTAGACTGTATCTCAGCCTTTCCACTGAAGGGCCTTCTAATCCGTGCGATAGCGACTGAAGGAGAACATTATTTTTAACTCTTAGAGCCTTGAAAAAGGCTGTTTGCTTCGGCTAAGTGCAAAAAGTAAGAAAACGATCTTTTCAAATAACCGCGAATTTCTAGTGATTTCTAGGCATGGTCAATTGAAGTCCTTCGTCCACTTCGCGGTTAAGTCAGAAAAATTATCCACTGTTAGTTTTAACGCTATTTATGAAAATCACGCATAAAATTTTATCTCTAGAATATTGGATTTGGCACCAAAATACAATTTCTATCCCGAAGGGTATTGAAAGCATTGATATTGATCTCTATTATTGGCTCTCGGAAGAACCGTTTGTTTTTTGGACATACATGCTGCATCATGTGGCTTTTCTTCAGCCTGTCTCGGCTCAGCACCGATGCCGGCCGGTCTCGGCTCGACTCTGCTGCTGCTGCCGGTATCTGCTCAGCATTGCTGCTCTGACGGGTCTGTAGGGTGGACTGCTGATGTGCTGGCTAGGTTTCGGATGATGATGGTCGCTTCGGTGGTGACGAGCCGAAAAAGCGGTCGGTGCAGACTTCATTCCCTACTAAAAGTGCTGTTCCATCGATGATGCAGTTGCTTCGCTTGTCCCGGTCAGAATGAAAGGAAAAAATCGCGTTGCGCTATTTTATGGCTTCTCGGCAGACCCAGCGGCTGCTCATTCGCTGGTGTCTGCACCAATCAGAACGTGATAATGGAATGATGCAAGAATTATGCGGTACCCATATTTATAGGTTCCCTTGAGCTCAATGTTTTTCATTGAAAACAGTTTCATGCCTATTGAAACAAGTTTTTCGGGTCTTATCTAGCATGGACATGAAAGGCATACTTGAAATCTGTCGATTGAGGGGCTTACCGCAGAAATTCGTCCACTGAGACGAACGCTATTAACGTTTAAAATCTTTCAACACAGCGTAACGCGGTCGATTTGAATATTTTGAAATGACACCCGGTATAGTAAAGAGAGACGTAAGTCCTACGTCAAAAAATCGAGTTGAAATTCCGAGAACGTCAAGTCCTCATTCCAAAAAGTTTGTCGTAGAAATTCCGTTGAATTTCCCGAATGATAACCTTCAAAGTTTCCAGGTTATACGCCAAAGAACTATCCCTGATAATTCCGATATTTTTCTTGAAAATTCCATTCCGTTGAAATCTCAAGAATTTCTAAATTCCAAAAGTTCTCCCGTTAAAATGTTGAGTAATTTTCCTGAAAATTTTGAATTATTTCCCGTTGAAATCATGCTAAAGGTTTCCTACGATATTTTGACATTTCTCTTGCAAAGTAGGAGTGGTTTCCTGAAGAAATTTTAAAAAAAATCTTATGGACATTCCCAAGAGTTTTCCAGATAATTTTCGGTGAAAATTATGGAGGATTTCAGTTGAATTTGTGTTGAATTTATTGTAAAAAAACAGAATAAATTTTCATGAAAATTACAAATACTTTCTTACAAGAATTGCAATAATTTTTTTTTTTTAAACTCAAAGAGTTTTTGGTGGGAAATTCAAATAATTTCTCTTGAAAGTTTTCAACAATTTCTTTTTCCATTGATAATTCCAAAGAATTTTCATTAGAACTGCTGAAGAATTTGCCGTTAAATTTCGAAGAATTTCGCTTATATGTATGTTCAAAGAATTCCTCGCGAAAATTCCAAGAATTTCAGAAATTAAGAAAAAAATCCCGGGACTTCCCAGAAAATCTTCAGTGGAAATTCTGAAGAATTTCTCACGGAAATTTCGGAGAATTCCCCTTAAAGTTCCAAAGGAAGCCTTTTGGAAATTCCAAGGACTTCTTCTTGGATATTCCAAAATGCTTCCTTTATAAATTCTGAATAATTTTTCGGCGAAGCGCGACATAATTCCCCGTGGAAATTCTAAAGAACCACTTGTAGTTTCTAAAGAAGTTCCTGCCGAAAATCAAAAGATATTTTAAAATCTACAATGTAATCAATGTAATCCAAGTGGAAATTTTGAATTTTTTTCGAATTTTTGTATAGAATACTTTGGAGAATTTTCCTGCTCAACACAGAAGAATTTGCTGTTGAAATCATGATATTTTTAAGCCGTAGTTCAGACTATTACTTCAGTGAAATCCATAAGAGATTCGAGAGATTATTTCGGTAAAGTCTTGCAAAAAAACGGAAAAATCGAAAAAAAATCAAACAAGTGAACTTTGCACAAAGCTGCTGTATGAAATGTTTTCCGAAAAAAAAAAAAAAAAAAGTCTACGTAGACTTTTTGTGTACCCCTGCCCCCCTTCGTAGACTGACGTAGAATTTTTTGAACCCCCTCCTCCTTAAGAGTCTACGTGGTTTTTGGACAACCCATAAAGGAATTTCTGAAGGAAAATTTGAAAGAATTTCCGGAGGAATTCTCAAAGGAATTTATGAAGAAATTTCTAATAGAATTTCAGAGGAAATGCCTTCCGGTATTTCTGAAGTAGTAATTCCTAGATTTCTCCAGGATTTTTTTTGTAATTCTCCAAAAAATCCTATGGAGATTCGTTCAGGAATTCCCTCGGATATTACCTCAAGAAGTTCTACAAAAACTCCTCCGGATACGAATTCCAGAAAGTCTTTCGAAAATTCCCTCAGCTGTATTCTGAAATTTCTCTCAGGAATTAGTTCGGAAAAAGTTCCTTCAGAAATTTGTTTAAGAAAACCTCGGGAAAATCGTTAAGGTGTTTTCCCGAAAATTCCTCAAGAAATTCTTCTATACGAAATTTCCTTAAGAATTCCTGAACAAGTTCCTGAAGGAATATCCGTAGAAGTTCCTGCAGTCCCTGGTTTTTTTTTCAAAGTAACTCCTGAAGAAACTTCTGACAGTCTTAGATATCTCTGAAAATTTCTTTGGACATTCCGTCAAGACTTCGTTCAGAAATTCGGATATACCTCCTGAAAATCCTTCTTTTTGAAATATCTACAGAGAATGTTTTAGGAGTTCCTTAGGAAATTGTTTCAAAATTCCAAAAAAAAAAACTCTTGAAACTCCTTCAGAAATTTATTAACGGATTACTTCGGAAATTTCTGTCAGCTTCGGAGTTTTGCTTTGGAATTTCTTTGTAAATCAATTTGATATTCCTTCGGATTTTTTTTTAGTAATTCCTCTAAGAATTCCTTAGCAAGTTCCTTGAGAATATTTGTTCCTGAAATTCCCATAGGAATTCTTCCAAAAACTACTTTAAGCAATTTAAAAGAGAATTTCTCAGGGTAATCCTTTGAAAATTCCTCCAGAAAATTGTTTTGTGACTCCATGAAGCTACCTACAGACACTGACAAAACTAGCTCTGTACACATCGTTGATTCGAAGTGTTTGAGTTGAAAATACTGTGCTCAATACTTGGCAGCGTGGTGGAAAATGGTAAATGGAGCAGACGAGTTAAACCAAGTATACAAAAAATGCAGACATAGGCAGGTTGATAAAATAAGGCAGATTACAGTGGTTTGGACATGTAGTGCGTATGCAGAAAGAGAGACCAGCGAAAGAACTTGCAGAGAACCTGGAACAGGACGTTGGCTCTGGGGTGTGCAATCGAGGAAGATGCGGAACCAGCCGCTGATGCATTTTGGATATACTGTTAGGAATTCCTTCGAAATGTCTGTGGGGATTTGCTCAAAATTTTGTTAAAAGGTTCCTACTACACTTTCCAACACTACGTCAGGAATTTTCTCGGAAGTCCTTAGGACTTAGGAATTCCATCAGAAAATAGCTCATTCTTTAATAAATTTCCGAATAAATTCCTGCAGGAATATTTTATGTTTTACTCAAGGAATTTCCCAAAAAAAATCTGAATGGATTATTCTTTCTAAAATAGAAAAATTCTGCAGACATTGTCATAAGATTTTACGAAGGAATTCCTAATAAAATTTACTGAGAAATGCCTGTAGGAATTTAAAAAAATCATAGTTTCCTCCAGAAATTCTTTCAGAAACTCCACCAAGAGCTTTGTTGACATATTTAGGCAAATTTCAGGAAAATATTAGATTTTTTGTGTATCTAAATCCTAAATTGGAAATAACTTTTGAAAAAAGTTATTACCTATTTTTTCTATGACTCCGAAATCTAATTCTTAACATTTAGGGGTCACGAAAAAGTGAAGCAGGATTTATTGTTAAAATTTGATTAATCAAAATCAAAGAGTAACAAAATAGTGGTAATTCAAATAACATTTTGAAATCAGGTATTTATTAGTATCGGCGGCAATTGACTATTTTGGATGTGCTGTTCGATGATCGGCAAACGCAGAATATTGCAATTTTAATCCACTGAAGTCGGTTTTTATACGGGCGATTCCTACCGTGTGAATCAAACCGCGTTAATCCAAAAATCCACGGTAAAATTGATTTTTTCAGCCATTGATTTTTTTATCCACGCCGGTTCACGCCGCCGCCGCCGCCGCCGATAAAAGTCAACGGCGCGCCGCCCCGTGACGCCGCCGCCGCCGGGGCAAAAGTGACCATCACGCCGCCGCCGCCGATGATATGACCGGCGCACTTTAGGCCCCACGGGAACCTGTTCCAGGATGACCGGTCCGTTGTCAAACCATCCAATGGTCCAATTACTTATCAGATCATGCTTCCGAAACAATTTCATGAATTTTGATACCCATATTGCCAGGGTTTCTTCAAAATGAGTTTGTGGCCACTTTAGGCCCGACGGGAACCTGTTTCCGGAATAACCGTTCCGGGATTAATTCATAAAAAGGTCCTGTAACGTAGTTAAGTTATATTCTTTAAATTTCCAACGAAGTTTATTAGTCATCACGCAAGAAATCTTCATTTGGTTGAATATATATCTTCAATTCACACATACTTTGGGACTTGGCCCAGTTAATCCGGAATTCCGGTTACCAGGTAGTCTGAATCGGTTCTTTGTAACATGTATCGAATAGCGGGTAGCCCGTGGGTACCCGGGTACCCTGTCGGTAACGTAAGGGTGTTTTGACGTAGGACTTACGTCTCTCTTTACTATACCGGGTGTCATTTCAAAATTTCTAAATCGGCCGCGTTACGCTGTGTTGAAAGATTTCAAACGTTAATAGCGTTCGTCTCAGTGGACAAATTTCTGCGGTAAGCCCCTCAATCGACAGATTTCAAGTATGCCTTTCATGTCCATGCTTGATAAGACCCGAAAAACTTGTTTCAATAGGCATGAAATTGTTTTCAATGAAATACATTGAGATCAAGGGAACCTATAAATATGGGTACGGCATAATTCTTGCATCATTCCATTACCACGTTCTGATTGGTGCAGACACCAGCGAATGAGCAGCCGCTGGGTCTGCCGAGAAGCCATAAAATAGCGCAACGCAATTTTTTCCTTTCATTCTGACCAGGACAAGCGAAGCAACCGCATCATCGATTGAACAGCACTCACACCTTTTAGCAGGGAATGAAGTCATCGAAGCCACCATCATCAGCCGAAACCTAGCCAGTACCGCAGCAGTCCACCCTACAGAGCCGACAAAGCAGCAATGCTGAGCAGATACCGGCAGCAGCAGCAGAGTCGAGCCGAGACCGGCCGGCATCGGTGATGAGCCGAGACAGGCTGAAGAAAAGCCACATGCATGCACTACATGCTGCATGTATGTCCAAAAAACAAACGGTTCTTCAGAGAGCCAATGATAGAGATCAATATCAAAGCTTTCAATTCCCTTCGGGATAGAAAATGCAGGGTTGATACGGAGATCCTGAAATATTTTCCGCGCCAAATCCGCGCCGACTAAAATCAAATCCACGCCATTTCCGCGCAACATGAAAATCCATTCTGCGCCAAATCCGCGCGACCCAAAACTAAATTCTAAGCAAATACACGTTAAATATCAATGCATTGATCAATGCAATATTGGCATTGATAAAAAAATATGTAGTAAAACATTGTTTGATACTGACCGCACACAAAGCGAACGTGACTGAATGATCGTCCCATGTTATGAATTCTAAATCTTATCACCATAAAGCCCATGTCCGGGTGTTTTCTTCCTTCTACTACTAATAATGTTGTCTCAGAAAAGAACACCCTACTTCCCACCTGAACTGCAATTCTAAGCTCGCTTGCACGGCTTATTGGCCTGTATCAAGTGAAAAGTCCCGTTAAGAAATAGACGCCAGCAGCGAGCAACAAGCGTAATGTAACGTACACACGGTCAAGCAGTTCGACCAACATTGACTCCACCTCCCGTTTATTCAAACATTCATCAATTTTTATCAACACCGACACGAACAATCAATTTATTCGACCAACAATATCACACACGAACGACCGAAGCACCAACTCGAGCACCAACCATCAAAAAATATATGGGGGTTTGTGCAACTTCACTACAAATGCTCAAACATGTTCGGCGAACCTTGACTCCACCCCCGACAACTCAAACCAAAATCAAACCGTTTTAATTTTTTCCAACCGAGCCGCCAACTGTCAAATGGTTGTTCGAACAACTTCACACACGTTCCAACAAAGCAGCAACCGAAGCGTTTTCTTGGGGGTGGAGTCAATGTTCGTCGAACTGCTTGACTGGTGTGTACGTAGCATAAAAAAGAAGAAGCCCTTCAACGCGTTGATGATGATGACGCTTTGGCTGACAAAGAATCGGGATACAAGACACTAGCTGATTGGCCCACCAATTGGGAAGCAGAGAAGATTCAAAATTAAGTAGTATAAAAGAAAAGTGCACTCGCTCGCAGAGCATTCAGTCTTTTTTATACCACCACTAGAAATTCGCGGTTATTTGAAAAGATCGTTTTCTTACTTTTTGCACTTAGCCGAAGCAAACAGCCCTTTTCAAGGCTCTAAGCGTTAAAAATAATGTTCTCCTCCAGTCGCTATCGCACGGATTAGAGGGCCCTTCAGTGGAAGGGCTGAGATACAGTCTACATCCCCTGCTGAGCCAACTTGTGGTTTATTTCAGGCAGTCCTGAGAAGGTTGCCAGATACTTCCTGATTTTTTTTGAGGTAGTTCGAGGTAGATTTGATTTCTGTGTCGGTTTGAGACCGCTTGAAGAGTCCTTCGTCGGCGAATACCAAGCAGGTTTTCGTGAGGGCCGATCAACGACGGATCAAATGTTTACCCTGAGACAAATCCTTGATAAATTCCGGGAGTACAACTTGCAGACACATCATCTGTTTATTGATTTCAAGGCGGCGTACGATTAAGTGAAACGGAATGAATTATGGCAAATTATGCTTGAACATGGTTTTCCGACGAAACTGATACGGCTGATTCGTATAACGTTGGACGGATCGAAATCAAGTGTAAGGGTTGCGGATGAAATATCGACGTCATTTGTTACCTTAGATGGATTAAAGCAGGGTGATGCACTCTCGAACCTACTGTTCAATATAGCGCTCGAGGGAGCGATTAGGAGAGCTGGTGTGCAAAGAAGCGGTACCATTATCACAAAATCGCATATGCTCCTGGGATTTGCGGACGATATCGATATTATCGGAATTGATCGCCGTGCCGTGGAAGAGGCTTTGCGCCTTTTAAGAGGGAGACAGCGAGGATTGGACTCACGATCAATACCAGCAAAACGAAGTACATGGTCGCTGGCAATCAACGTGGGTTCATTAGTGGTGGTGGTAGCGAAATAGTGCTGGATGGTGAAAAATTTGAAGTGGTAGAAGAATTTGTGTATCTTGGAACATTAGTGACGTGCGATAATGATGTTACCCGCGAGGTGAAAAGGCGTATTGCAGCTGCAAATAGGGCTTATTACGGACTTCGTAACCAGCTTAAGTCCCGTAGTCTGCAAACGAAAACAAAACTCGCGCTGTATACTACTCTGATTCTTCCGGTGGCTTTATACGGCCATGAGACATGGACGTTAAAGGAGGCTGATCGGAGAGCTCTCGAGGTGTTTGAGCGTAAGGTGCTGCGAGAATACTCGGCGGTAAACAGGAGAACGGTATCTGGCGGCGTCGCATGAATCACGAATTGTACCAGGTGTATAAAGGGCTGGATATTATTAAGCTTATACAACACGGCAGACTACGGTGGGCTGGTCACGTTGTTCATATGCCGGAAGAACGTCAAGCGAAGACAATATTTAGTAGAGAACCCGGAAGAGGCCGCAGGCTTCGTGGAAGGCCGCGTACACGATGGCTTTTTGCAGTTGAAGAGGACCTGAGGGCGCTCAATGTTCAGGGCGACTGGAAGCGATTGGCCCAGGAACGAGTCCAGTGGAGAAGGATACTCCATTCGGCGTAGGTTCATCGAAGAGCTGTAGCCCATCAAGTATCAAGTAAGTCGGTTTGATGAGAAGATTTTGCCAAGGAATGGTATGCAACTCCGATTATTTATCCAAAATAGTTGATGTGAGAAATTTGGACATATTATGTATCTTAAAGGCATGGTCAAGTCAAGTCCTACGTCCACTTAGCGGTTATGTCATAGACATTACCCACTGTTCGTTTTGTAAAAGTCCTCTCATCTACTTTAAAAAGTGCTCGGAACTGAAACAGCTTTCATAGATGAAGGAGTTTAAAAAATGGCGAGTATGTATATACGAATAAAATGTAAAATAAGTAAGATAAAACATATAAATAAATAAATGGGAGAGCCCACCGGTGTCCTGTTAGGCCATAATATCCTTGCGGTTTTTGAAGACCACTAAGGAAAAATAAGTTAATGACGTCTCACACTGCTTCGATCAGTTTCTTCATTGAGAAAATTGTTCATGTACTGCATTGTGTTCACGGTACCTCTGAATATTTCAAATTACTCCGAAAATTCCTTCAGTAGCTTTTTCGGAAATTCCTTCAAGATTTCCTTCGGAAATTGCTCCAAGAAATTTGGCAGGAACTCTCCCGTTACGAATTTCTCTAGAAATTTCTCTAGCAGCTCTTTCGGGTATTCCTCCGAAAATACCTGCAGTCTTCCGGAAACTCATCAACATATTGTTCCGGAAATTTCTCAAGAAGTACCTTCAGAAGGTCTTTCAAGAATTATTTCAGGAGTTCCTCCTGGAAATCTTTCAGGCATTTCTTTGGAAATTCTTCAAGGAGTTCCTCAAGAAGTTACTTCAGTTTTGACGTAGGACTTACGTCTCTCTTTACTATACCAGGTGTCATTTCAAAATATTCAAATCGACCGCGTTACGCTGTGTTGAAAGATTTTAAACGTTAATAGCGTTCGTCTCAGAGGACGAATTTCTGCGGTAAGCCCCTCAATCGACAGATTTCAAGTATGCCTTTCATGTCCATGCTTTATAAGACCCGAAAAACTTGTTTCAATAGGCATGAAATTGTTTTCAATGAAATACATTGAGATCAAGGGAACCTATAAATATGGGTACGGCATAATTCTTGCATCATTCCATTACCACGTTCTGATTGGTGCAGACACCAGCGAATGAGCAGCCGCTGGGTCTGCCGAGAAGCCATAAAATAGCGCAACGCAATTTTTTCCTTTCATTCTGACCGGGACAAGCGAAGCAACCGCATCATCGATTGAACAGCACTCACACCTTTTAGCAGGGAATGAAGTCATCGAAGCCACCATCATCAGCCGAAACCTAGCCAGTACCGCAGCAGTCCACCCTACAGACCCGACAAAGCAGCAATGCTGAGCAGATACCGGCAGCAGCAGCAGAGTCGAGCCGAGACCGGCCGGCATCGGTGATGAGCCGAGACAGGCTGAAGAAAAGCCACATGCATGCACTACATGCTGCATGTATGTCCAAAAAACAAACGGTTCTTCAGAGAGCCAATGATAGAGATCAATATCAAAGCTTTCAATTCCCTTCAGGATAGAAAATGCAGGGTTGATACGGAGATCCTGAAATATTTTCCGCGCCAAATCCGCGCCGACTAAAATCAAATCCACGCCATTTCCGCGCAACATGAAAATCCATTCTGCGCCAAATCCGCGCGACCCAAAACTAAATTCTAAGCAAATACACGTTAAATATCAATGCATTGATCAATGCAATATTGGCATTGATAAAAAAATATGTAGTAAAACATTGTTTGATACTGACCGCACACAAAGCGAACGTGACTGAATGATCGTCCCATGTTATGAATTCTAAATCTTATCACCCGAAATCCCATGTCCGGGTGTTTCCTTCCTTCTACTACTAATAATGTTGTCTCAGGAAAGAACACCCTACTTCCCACCTGAACTGCAATTCTAAGCTCGCTTGCACGGCTTATTGGCCTGTATCAAGTGAAAAGTCCCGTAGAAATAGACGCCAGCAGCGAGCAACAAGCGTAAAAAAGAAGAAGCCCTTCAACGCGTTGATGATGATGACGCTTTGGCTGACAAAGAATCGGGATACAAGACACTAGCTGATTGGCCCACCAATTTGGAAGCAGAGAAGATTCAAAATTAAGTAGTATAAAAGAAAAGTGCACTCGCTCGCAGAGCATTCAGTCTTTATACCATCACTAGAAATTCGCGGTTATTTGAAAAGATCGTTTTCTTACTTTTGCACTTAGCTGAAGCAAACAGCCTTTTCAAGGCTCTAAGAGTTAAAATAATGTTCTCCTTCAGTAGCTATCGCACGGATTAGAAGGCCCTTCAGTGGAAGGGCTGAGATACAGTCTACATCCCCTGCTGAACCAACTTGTGGTTTATTTCAGGCAGTCCTTCAGTGGGAAGGTTGCCACTGTCGAGGCTAATATTTCGTGACCGGACAGATACTTTCTGAATTTATTTATCCAAAATAGTTGATGTGAGAAATTTGGACATATTATGTATCTTAAAGGCATGGTCAAGTCAAGTCCTACGTCCACTTAGCGGTTATGTCACAGACATTACCCACTTTCCGTTTTTTGTCATTGATGAAAGTATGTAAAAAGATAATTCTTTGATTTCTAAAGACGGCAATATCAGCATCCCTATCCGGGCTGACAATAGTCATTCTCGTCGTATGAAGAAAGCGAAAAAAATAGTCTTCGTCATAACATTGCCCGACGCGACACCTATTCGGTTTCTTCATGCCGCATGCCTACCACGAAGATAGTCGTGCAGCCAAAAGTAAAAAAAAACGATTTCCGTCGTCACTACTTCACATAATCGATTGCACGTCATTATAGACGGAGTAGTTAAAAACATAATGGCGTCTAAAATAAAGAAATAGTACGAACTTTGGTAACATAAATGTTTCGATAGCATTTATAACATCTTCATAAGTTACTTCAAATTCATTTTCACGAAGAAATAATAAAAATCTTCGCAGGGCAGCTGCCGCTTGAAGAATAGTGGTATGAAGTCTTCGTTCTTCGCTGTCGTCATGAGGATTTGGTTGCACAACAAAAGCTAACGTTGTGCGCGTCATTGATGATGCGTCGAGTAGCAATGAAGACAATAAATCTCCTCGCTACTGCGGTTTTTCTTGCTGCGACGATGACTATTGTCAGGCCTGTCCCTGTCGCTGGATGTTGGTTCTCTACCGACCGCTCAAGATAAAATTTGAGCAGAAACTAAACTCGCGTGAGCCATGATTTTATCATTATATCAGCAGAACTCTAGCCGAAGTTCCGCCCCTTTGATGAATAAGACCATTGAACATCGTTTGCTCACTGCTAGTCGTGGGTAATTAAAGTGACAAAACACTTCAAAATTATTATTCCGATTCGAGACAGCAACACGTACGGACGTGTTTTTTGCTTGCGCATTTTTTCGAAGTGTTTTTTTGACGTAGGACTTACGTCTCTCTTTACTATACCGGGTGTCATTTCAAAATTTCTAAGTCGGCCGCGTTACGCTGTGTTGAAAGATTTCAAACGTTAATAGCTTTTACTCTAGTGAACAGATTTCTCCAGTTAACCCCTCAATCAACAGCTTTCAAGTATGCCTTTCATATTCATGCTTGATAATATCCGAAAACTTGTTTCAATAGGCCCAAAACTGTTTTCAAAGCAAAATATTGAATTCACGAGAACCTATAAATATGAGTACCGCATCATTCTTGCATCATTCCATTGCCACATTCTGATTGGTGCAGACGTCAACAAATGAGCTCACGCTAGGTCTACTAAGAAGGCATAAAATAGCGCAGCGCGAATTTTTCCTCTCAATCTGACCGAAACAGGCAAAGCAATAACAGCATCGCATCGTCGGAATTTTTGAACGGTTGCATCATCGTCTCAGCCACGCATTCGCAAACCTAAAGCCTTTTTAAGAGCAAGGGAGAATCATCAGCATTCTCAGGTCAGCATCATCGGCATTTTCAGCTCGGCATTGTCGAGAAGCCAACAGTAAGCGCGGCACGGCGGTGTGTGACGATAGAGTGTCGACGACAACACAACTGATCAAGTTTTCTCGGCCGATGGCAGCAGCGGTTAAGCGTTTGGTATTCCTGCAGACATCGATTCATAATGTTTTAAACAATCATAAACTCCCAGTTGAACCGCTCAAGAGGAAATTTACATCTAACATTGTGAATGGATCTTTTCAGAACCACTAATATACTTACTAAAGAGTTTTTCGCAATAGAATCATTTTGAAAATGTAGTACAATCAACTAATTAGAGAGCGTTTGCGTGACAATTTTATTAATTCGCGTTCATGGCGATGAATTGTTACACAATTCTGTCTTACTCGCTCACGACAAAAGAAAATGCGTTTCTTATTCTAAGATTTCACCGAAAATTTTTGAAATATCTCCATAGAATTCCAAAAATTGTCACTGTTTTGAGTCTAAATATTTCAATTTGATTTATTTGTTGATGTAAATAGGTAAATAGCTACTGAATTTTGTGTAACTTTCAAACGTTGGTATAAAGCTTTTGTATTTTTTTGGTTAACGTGATTTTGTGTTTCAGCAAATATATTCTACTACCACTATTACCACTCTAGCTAATTTGAAGAGTTAACGCAGTAGCGTCGCGGTATCACAAAAGACAAGCAATGTAGTGAAGAGACATTGCGAGGGGTGCTTAAACGTATAATTCAATGTGCAGCATAACATGTCGAAATAATGTGCTAGAAATCATCACATGATCCCATTTTGGAATCTTAGTTTAAAAATGAAATGTTGAAAAATGTAATAAAAATTTTCAAAAATTGTGAAATTAGTGTAATATTTGCAATTATCGCACCCCTGGCAATCATTTTTAGGCGTTAGTCATCTTTGGTAACCCAAGATGGTGTGAATGTGCTGTCTGTTGCCCAATATATGGGGATTCTCGAAGTGGACCATGTTGTTAATATACTATACTATATATGTGACAAATCATTTTTGCTTAGTTGGTCAACGTAAAGGTAGAACCAACAAATGTTTTGCGATGTATTCATCAAAGAGGTGGAACATCGGCTTAAGTTGCAATGCTATAATGAAGAAATCATTCGCTTTATTGATCAATGTAAAGGTGTAGCCATCAGCTAGGGATGAAACGATACCACTAAGGTATCGATACTTTTACTTTCAAGTAGTATCGAATAAAAGTATCGATACCACTAAAGTATCGAATTAAAAGTATCGATACCTACTTGTATCATATGAGTACTCATCAATTCGAAGTAAATTTATTTAGTCATTCACAAATAGTCATTCATAATTCATGTTGGACAAAACACTGAAAAGTGGAAGGTTTAAGCACTTTAAATTACTATTTGTCCATCGATTTTATAATTAAATAATTTATAACTTATCTCGATAGTGTTTGAAAAGCGAATACATTTGAAATGTAAACCAACTGTTACTTTAAATCATTATATTTATAGAAAACGTAAATTTCTGAATTATTAGAGAACAGCTGCAAATATTAGTGCAAATCCAATATTACTTTAGATATTTGCGTAATTTATTATTTATTATTGTACCTTTGACAGATTTCGATCTGAACAGTAAGACAGTCTTCAGTGTCTCATACTTGACTCGACTTAGTACGAGATACTGGCGTCGGCCTTTTTTTTTTATTTTGTTTATTTGTCAGTGTGTTTGAAAACTTAGTCTACTTCACAGTTCAAATGGAATTCAAGTGCATTTACATCAATTATATTATTTGAATTGTTAATAAAGCAAATGTAGTTAATGAACAATTTTAAAATTCTAATTCGTTGAGTTCGTCTGGTCCTGTTCAGCATTGGTCTCAACAGTTCGTTGAAAGACAGTCTCCGCCAGCCTCCTAGGGTTGTCGTTATTTCACGCTGTAGAAAATGCCATGCTGCTTGTACCCTTTGACATTGGCTGTATTTGTGTTCCATGCTTTCCACTGCACCGTTGCAATGCAGACAATATTCGTTATCCGCCCTTCCTATAGTGTGTAGAAGCTTGCGATATGGTCCCTTTTCATTTACGATGAGATAAAGGTTACTTTTCTCTGTTGAAGAAAAGCTACGGGAATGAAGAGTGCGCCAGATTTTTCTCCAATCAAATTCTGGGTGAAGTCGAACCACCCTCGGCATTTCGATTTGCTCAATATAGTGGTGGTGGATGATAGCGGACGATGGATTTTGTATTAGCTGAGGAGAGAGCTGTTGCCATTGTTGCCAGATTAGTTTGAGATCGGGAAGATCAGCAGGAATGATTGTGTTGTTGAGATTGTTTGGTAGCAACAAGGAGCGATAGTACGGTAGGCAGTGGAGTTCACGTATGAAACGATTGATCAGCAGTGCTTTACTTTTTATTGCAACTAGGTAACTAGGCGCCGTGCTAGCTGCGTCATGGGAATTCTCGTCGGAATGTTGTGCCAGAGAAATCTACCCATTGTTGACGTTATTTTTCCGGTGTGCATGCTGAAAGGTGGGACTATAGACGCTACATACCATACCTTTGACGTTATGAACGTATTGAGCAAAATCACTTTTTGGTGGAGTGTCAAGCAGCGCGTTGAGTGCTGCCAAATAATTTGGGAAAATTTGGCAACAATCGCATCCCAGTTCAATTTCGTCATTAGCCGAATCGAGTTGGCGAATGTTATCCCCAGAACCTTCAATGTGTTGACTGTATTCAACCATGGCGCATGTATTGGGTTGCCTTCGATGTACCCGACATCAATGGATTTTGTTTTCGTCCAGTTTAACTTTGCCCCAGAGACTCGTTCGAAGTGATGGAAAATTTCTCTCGTCTCTTGCATTATTCGTAATGATGAGCAAATTATTGTGATGTCATCTGCGTAAGCAACTACCAGGTCGTCGCGAGAGAGTCGTTCTAATCTGCTCAGCAGTGGATGCAGGTAAAGTACAAACAAATGCATACTCAGCGGAGAGCCCTGACGAACGGAGCGATTGATTGCAATGGGGGCCGAAAGATGTCCATTGATAAGCAATCGAGAAGACGAAGCGTTATCAAAACACGAGAGAAGATCCACTAGACCCGGGTGGATTCCGAGCGACCGCATGGTTCTATACAAGTACGAGTGCCGTACCCGACCAAACGCATGGTCTAGATCGTACGAAGTCATTTTTGCTCGCTGTTTCCTTTGGATGAGTTGCGCCACGCGATCTTTTAGGGCTAGGGTGGCTTGAAATATATTGCTTGGCGAATTAGCACATTTCTGAGCTGGGCTGAGCAAACGATGTGCTCTCATGACTGCTTCTAGGCGAATTTTAATGATGCGGGAGAGGATTTTAAAATCAACGTTGAGTAGTGAGATGGGTCGGTATGAACGGGCAGTTCCGTCGCTGTCCTTCTTTTTAACCAACACAATCACACCGTTCACAAATCTGGATGGGAATCGTCCAGCAAGTACTTCGTTCATAACCAGGTTGAGTTCACGATGGATGATGTCGAAAGTACGATGGTAGAACTCCCTCGGAAGCCCGTCGGGGCCGGGCGATTTTCTCGGCGCGCTTGTTCGGATAGCGGTGAGAATTTCTGTTGTACTGATTTCTTCCATACACGCTTCGTTGATTTCGTCATGTTCTGGTATTATTCTGTTGCAGCTGAAAGAGTTATCGTTTTGTATATCGTTTGCTGGACCTGGTTCGGAGTACAGTTCGGTGAAATATCGGTGCATATGTTGTTCTATGGCATCGGAGTCCTGTATGATGTCGCCTTCATCGTCTCGCAGCTGTGTTATCGTAGTTCTTTTTCTTCTTCTTTCGCCCAGGTGAAATGTTGAAATTTTCTCTCCGGCAACAAACGTTTCGTTTATGTGGATGAACAAGTGCGTGAAATTCCGTTGATGTTGTAGCATTTTCGCCTTCAGTTGGTTAACCGTTGCGAGCATTCCCGGATGACCTGGAAGATTGTCGTATGCTCGTCGTAGAAGCGCATAGAGCCGCTGATGTTCGTAATGAAAATCATCGAAAGCTTGCTTTGATTTCCACCGATAAAAGGAGGCTATTTTCGGTTTCGCATATGCAATCCACCAGTCCATCCATGTGTTGTAATTTCTTCGTTGTCGTGTCCAGTATTGCCACCGGTAGCGGAATTCCTCAATGTTTTCTGTTGTTAGGAGGTGGGGCCGCAGTGACCAGAAGCCTCTCCCTGGGGCTCTTCCAAGATTTGGGAGACACATTCGCAGAGTAACAGCCTTGTGGTCGGAGAAGGAACATACATGGGTATCTGCGGAATGGAGATTTCGGCAAAGGCTAGTGCTAACATAGAACCGATCGAGTCGAGAAGAGGAGTTTGTGGTGATGTATGTGTGGCCAGCTGTTTGGGGATGGAGTTTAACCCATGCATCGGACAATTGAAGTTGATTCATAGCTGTTCGCAAAGAAGGACTGTCATTACGGCCTGTAGAATCACATTGACGCAAGACGCAGTTAAAGTCTCCGGCAACTATTACGTTCGGCGTGTTATGCCGCAAGTAGTATGCCATTGTGTAGTTGAAGAAATGTTCTCTTTCAGCTCTCATGATCGATCCACTGTGTGCGTATATGCAACGTGTTTTCAATACGCAACGCTGTTAGCCGACCGTCCAAGCTTTTCTCGACGTGCGAATATCGGATGTATTCTTTCAGGGCAATGGCTGTACCCCTTCGTGTGTTGTCAACGTTGCATATCACATTGTAACCAGGCAGATGAAGCTGTTCGTTTTCAATCTCCTGTAGGAAAAGAATATCTGTTTCCATCGTGCGCACAAACGTACGCAGGGCGTCCAATTTAGTTGTATTGGTGATGTTGTTGATATTGATGGTGGCGATGTTGTAGCTTGCGATATCCATTAGTGTGTTGAACCTTCATCCAGCGATACTTCTTCGTCGTCGTAGCGTGCTTTCTTATCTTGATGTCGCCGAGAGCGTCTGCTGATGTTCGATATTGTTGAGTCGTCGGTTTCGGTACCATCGTTATTTCGATTGAGCTTGTGTTGGTGATGTTGGTGTTGCAGTAGAGATGATGTGGGTTTCTTGAAAGCTGTTGTAGTTATCGGTGTCGGTAAATTTACCGGCATCACGCTTGCAGCTGAAGCTGTTTGGCTCGGGGCTGCTAGGCTCGGTTGTTGATTAACAGGCGACGACTTGCTCTGCTTGATCAGGCGCGATGCGGCTGTTTTCGACTTCGCAGGTTGCTTGGCGACGTTCGAGTATGTTTGCTTAGCGGTTTGGTCTGCTGACATCTTCTGAATCAAAAGTTTCTTGTTTTGGATACAAGAGGCTCCATTATGCACATAATCACCGCAGTGTTTACATGTTTGGTGCTGGCCAAAATATGCCAGATATGTGGTTTCTCCATCGATGACGACGTAGGAGGGGATGTTTCGTTTCACCAGCATTCGAGCAACCCATACTCCTGTCGAAACACCTTTGAAAGTGTATTGGTCGCTCCACATTTGCTCTCGTACAGATAGAACATCTCCGAAGCCATTCAGAAACTCGACGATGGACTGTTCGGAGATATCATCGGGTAGGTCGAAGAGTTTTACTTCCACTGTTCCATCTTCCATCCGGATTTTCAGCACGTATCGCTTGCCTTCGACTTCCACTTCGTGTTTCTCGTCATGTTCTTCGCAAATCTTCTGTGCCAATTCGAGGTCGGTAACCTTTACAAACACACAGTTGGCACTTCTACTACACTGTATACGCAGAACTTGATCGCGCCGGAGGCCAAGCTCGGAAGCAACAAAGTCATGCACCTCCTCGTAGCTTGGTTTTTTTTGGTATGTTCGCAAAATCGATGCGAAAAGTATTTTCGCGACGCACCATTTTGATGTACGCGAAGAATAGCACTTCACAGCAGCGCTTGCTGAACAATATATTTATTTATTTATTTATTTATTGTCGTCAATCATAATTGTAGACCTATTTACATTTGTATTCTTAACTATTCTAAATAACATTAAATAATGTTGATACTGTTTAAACTTATTGTAAAGTGTCATTAGCTTATAATACGAGA
This sequence comes from Armigeres subalbatus, assembly GCF_024139115.2. Taxonomy (NCBI): domain Eukaryota; kingdom Metazoa; phylum Arthropoda; class Insecta; order Diptera; family Culicidae; genus Armigeres; species Armigeres subalbatus. The sequence goes on along the minus strand of NW_026942833.1, from coordinate 17,962 downwards.
GAAGATCTGTTTCAGCTGTGTTTTGGACATCGATAAGTCAATAGTGTCACAATGTTTATTATAAGTGATCATCATTTGATTCATTGGGCCATTTTTGCATAGTTTGTTCGATGATAATTTACGGAGAATATTTGACGATGACGTAAATATCGTAATGGAACATAAAATTAAGTTTTGATAATAGCTCCGTTGAGTCAATTCTGTTTGAAACAATATTGTTTATAAAAGTTACCATTGCTAAATCTCGACGCACTTTCAGTGAATGAATATTGATGAGCTTACAACGAGCTACATATGGTGGCAATGGAAATTCGGTCCACCCTAACTTTCGTAGTGCATATAATAAAAATTGTTTTTGAACTGACTCAATTCTGTTGGCATGAATAGCTGAAAATGGGGACCAAACTATGCTGCAATATTCTAAGATTGGCCTTACATAAGCTGTATATAGTGTTTTTATTGTGTATGGGTCCTGAAAGTTGTAACAGAATCGTTTTATAAAACCTAACATGTTGTTGGATTTGCTTACAATTAAGTTATAATGATCGATGAAAGTTAGTTTTGAATCCAATATTACTCCCAAATCTCTTACTCTATTGCTTCTTACTACGTTCTGATCATCAAAACTAATATTTGCGCTGGGTATGTTTCGTTTTCTGCTGAAGGTTATTGAGTTGCATTTTTTTATATTCAACTGTAGAAGACTTTTTTTACACCATGTATGGAATACCAATATTTCATCTTTGAATGTATCGATATCCTCGACAGTTTTGATTTTTAGGAAAAGTTTCATGTCATCTGCATAAATTAAGACATTCAATTTATGAAGCACAAGAGGGAGGTCATTTACAAATAAAATAAAAAGTAACGGACCTAAATGAGATCCTTGAGGAACTCCAGAAGAGGCTTGTATTGGGGTTGATAATTTTCCTTTGAATCTTACAATTTGAACCCGACTTGTTAGATACGATTCAAGCCAATGAAGAAGTTTTGGTTGAATTCCATCTTCTGCAGTTTGAACAAAAGCATGGGTAAATCAACGCGATCAAAAGCTTTGCTAAAATCTGTGTACAAGGCTTCTACATGGTGACCACTATCCATTGCATCCAAAGAATAATTAACGAATTCTGTTAGATTTGTGGCTGTCGAACGACCTTTAAAGAAACCGTGTTGCTTAGATGTGATTCGATTTTTAATTTGAACAAATATTTTTTCATTAACAATTGCTTCGAACAATTTCGGTATGCAAGATATAAGAGCAATACCACGATAGTTACGAACATTGGATTTTATACCAGATTTAAAAATTGGAACTAAAAATGATTTTTTCCATATTAACGGAAAACATCCTGATTCCAGTGACATGTTGAAAATCCAGAATAATGGAGCAGTAAGTTCAATTGCTAGAGTCTTAATAAACACTGGAGGTATTCCATCGGGTCCGGAGCTCTTAGATCCATCTAGATGTTTCAAGGCATCACAAATTTCGTGTACATTCAGATGGTTGACGCAAACGTCATTTGAAAACTCAGGATAAAATCGAAAAGTCGCGATCTCGATCACCTTCTGAGTGGGTAGTGTATACTTCTTTAAAGAAATCGGCAAACAAATTACATATTTCCTCTGGACCATTACCTGTTCTACCATCTAAATAAAGTTTCGATGGAAAATTGGCTGATTTTAATTTAGTGTTCACATAGCTGAAAAAATGTTTTGGACTTGTCTTGATTTCACGTTCAGTTTTAAATTATATTCATTGTATGCGATATTTATAGCACAGTTCAGTTGATCACAAATATTAAGATACTCCTCTAAATAATGTTGAAGATTATGCTTCTTGTAGTTTTTATGTGCTTTCTGCTTGCGATTTTTAAGATTTCTAATATCTCTTGTAAACCAAATTGGATTTTTCGATACAGCATGACTTCTCCGTCTTTTAACCGGCACTTCTTCCATTATTATATTGTTCAATGTGTTATAAAACTTTTCTGTCGCTTTATCAACATTTTGTTCGTTCCTTATAGCAGTTTGCCAATCTATATTCTTCAGTTTATGCTTTATATTTCCGTAGTTGGCTGATTGATAATCGAAGATTTCTTCAAACTCACATTCGATTGGTATATCATTCACGTGTACAAACAAAGAGAATTCAATTGCTGTGTGGAATACTTCATTTCGCCAAAGAGGAGCTAGTGATTCATTTACACAAAAACTTCTTCATTTTTAACACTATCGTCCCAACTTGTTTCAGTCGCTAAAATCACTTTGAAAGATGTACTTAAAACATTATTTTGGATTTCAGTCATTTTAGCAGCGCTTCTCATCCTATTGAAATTTTGACAGTATACCGATATCTCCTGAATATTGCTATTTGTAGCACTGTTTTCATTTATTACATTATTAGTGTGATTTTCGCCATCGTCATTAATAATAATACAATCACATATAAAATTAGTCCTATCTGCTTCCTCTATGGAGTGCGTCAGTTCCGGCAAAAACACTGGCAGGATCGGCGTCTTTCAGTTGCACTTGTTCGGTTTAAATATGTTGGCCGTTCATCAGTAGGGTAGGGGTTCAATACTTCACCTCTCTGAAAATTAATGTATGGCCCATGAGGTCCATACGATCCATTCGTTGATAGCGGTGGTCCCGAAAATTGAAGTTTGGCTGCAGCTAATAACTCTCTGTCCAAAGGGAGGCTCGCTGTATGATTCCTCTTGTCATAAATATCTCCCTGGTTAATGAACACATTGCGCTCCGTCGAATTTCTCGGGAACGGATAGATGTTGCTGTTGGATTTCACTTCATGGCATTTTTCGACTCGTCGGTTATTTTGAATATTGTATCTGTTGCACTGTTTTTTCAGTTGCTTTTTCCGCTTAATAGCTTTGTCTCTCGCTTTTATTTGCTGAGTGCGGCGATATTCGCGTAGATCGTACTCCGTCCAATCCGCTCGCCAAACTTTTTTGATCCTAACATACGGCAGGTTAAGGTTGAGTTATGGTTCACTGCTTCTGAATTAGTGTTGGGATCGGACGGTGGTTTAAGGTTCTCAATGTTAATTAATGGCTCAGAATTTGAGCTAGGATCCGACGGTGGCTCTGATGAAATATGAACATCACTTAAACGGCTGTCCAATGAACTAATTGCACTAGTTATTGATTCTGTTGCGGCATGTTGGTTAGAAATAATGTTCTCTGCTGAAGACTTTAATTCATCAAGTATATCCAGTCCCAGCATTGGATTGGAGTTCATTGTGAAACTTGCTGCTGTGTCAATGGACAGCTGATTGAGCTGATTTATATCATTATTTATGTTGCGCAGGTCAGTTGATAAAACTGCTGACATCGATTTCATAGTTGCTTCCATATTTTCCTTAGCAGCCTTCATCGCTATATCAAACATCGTGGTGATGTGATTTTTAATTGTACTTACGCTGCCAACTAAACTGCTATTTTTGTTTATGGTAGATAGCTCATTTTTTATGCTCGTTAGCAAAATCTCCATACCTTCGAATGCATCGTGAACTGCATTGGGGTTCACCTGTTGCGCTGAGCGGTGGATAATTTCCGTGTTACTGTTGATTATTTCCGCTAATTTGGTCTGCTGTTCGGTCAGCGCTTTGATCTCAAAATTCAATGTTATTAACGTTTGGCATGAATTGCAACAAGGTATAATGTATGAATTAGGATCAATCCTCTTATCCTTTTTCCTTAAAGAACTGCGCTGAACAGTTATTCCTACGCATGCTGCATGGAAGGTACGCGTACACCCAACACAGGTCCACATTACCGCGTCGTCGGTAGAATCGAGTGAGCAAATTTCGCAGTTCATCGCACCAATCAAAATAAACTGTAAACGTGAGCAAAACAAATTAAAATTGAAACGCGTGACCGGGAGTAAAATAAAAATACGTCCACACCGATTGACGACAAAACACGACACGGGGAATGTTCGCGATGAAACTTTCTAAAAGCGCGTGACTTCCGACACTAGAGACAAAATATTACGTCTACTCAGCTCGGAAGATAAGCACAAAACTAGAGACTGACAATAGTCATCGTCGCAGCAAGAAAAACCGCAGTAGCCGCGAGATTTATTGTCTTCATTACTACTCGACGCATCTTCAATGACGCGCACAACGTTAGCTTTCGTCGTGCAATCAAATCGTCATGACGACAGCGAAGAACGAAGACTTCACACCATTATTCTTCAACATTATCAATCAACATTAGATGAAAAAACCCAGATTAATCCACCTACAGTGAGATTTTGGCCCTTCCTTAGTCATAAGGAAATATTGTCAGAATCCAATATTTAAAACGAGATAAAACAAACTGAGCTTCCCACGGCGATTGAACATGTGACAAATTAATTGCCTACCAAAAGGCGGATTTCATGGGTTGAGTGACAACAAAATGAACGAAAACGCACTGTACGTCATGCTGCCTATCTATTATCGTCGAAAAGAATAGCTATTGTAACATTGTTAGTAACTATCATAACGCTGGTAGCATATACATATATTCGTAATTTCCAAAGACCTCGATGATTATTAATCCAGAACTAACTAAATCAGTCATTGATCTGAACGAAACTTAAGGTCACTCCTGACGGAATCCAATTTTCAAAGTACTCGCGTTTTCAAGGGCACACCATTCGATACGGAAGCAACGCACAACTGTCATTTTTATTTTTTCACGCATGCTGCGACGCAGCAAAGCTGAAATAATAAAAATGACAGTTGTGCGTTGCTTCAGTATCGAATGGTGTGGCCTTGAAAACGCGAGTACTTTGAAAATTTGGATTCCGTCAGGAGTGACCTTAATAGCGTTCAATAATAACATATATTTCGCCTTATGGATGTCTAATTTTGTAATACTAATCATGTTTAATACCTTAAAATGAGTGAGATTTTTATGTAAGTAAATTTCAGAATTTGCACACATACGCACACATACATGCATATAAGTGGTCTATTAGCATCTCAAAACATGCTCACATTTGCTATCTAGCTTCCACTGAAGAAATTTTTGAAATCCCTTTAAATTTTTACGTTTTTGCTTTTCTGAGAAGATTGTTTGGTACATGCTTCTATATGTTGCTCAATTAAAATCAATTGTTTCTTTGAAACAAACCAGAAAAATATGCATATTTCCATATCATATCATTTGTCATAATTATATTTTCAATATTAAAGTGAATTTGTTCCAAATACCATACATTTTACTTCATAATTTAAGAGATTTATTGATAGATTAATACGTAACACACCTGCGTAACGCTTACAAAGCGTAATTTCGTAATTCCGAAGGAAGGGTCAAAACGATTAATAGCTTTCCATTTTGATATTTTTTCTCCAGATTGGTAACGAAACGTGTAATAATGAATGCTTAAGAATAATGCTGAGCAAAATATGTATTTTTACATGCATGGTCTAGCCAAGTCCTACGTCCACTTCCGGTTATGTCACAGACATTACCCACTGTTGGTTTTTAATACCAAGGCAGAATCGTCAGCATTCTTAGGTCAGCATCATCGGCATTTTCAGCCCGGCATTGTCGAGAAGCCAACAGTAAGCGCGGCACGGCGGTGTGTGACGATAGAGTGTCGACGACAACACTACTGATCAAGTTTTCTTGGCCGATGGCAGCAGCGGTTAAGCGTTTGGTATTCCTGCAGACATCGATTCATAATGTTTTAAATAATCATAAACTCCCAGTTGAACCGCTCAAGAGTCTAGCGTACTGTAGGGTCATGGGTTCGAGTCCCATCGAAAGGAAAGTGGTTACCTCCAATACATTTTCCAAATCAATATATTCCACATAACGTACATATTCACATATGAGTTTCATAACATTGTAAATTAACGTCCAAGTCAAGTGATTTAATCCCCGGAAATAAGCAATTAAATTTGATTGAACTGAACCTATAACAGCTCAAATATTAATAAACTATCAATCGATGTTTCATCAAATGTTGGATTTTTTGGCATTGATCAAGAAATATTTAGATAAACATTGTTTGCTACTGACCGCACACAAAGCGAACGTGACTGAGTGATCGTCCCATGTTACCAATTCTAAATCTTATCACTCGAAATCCCATGTCCGGGTGTTTCCTTCCATCTACTACTAACAATGTTGTCTCAGAAAAGAACACGTACTTCTCACCTGAACTGCAATTCTAAGCTCGATTGCCCGGCTTATTGGCCTGTATCAAGCGAAAAGTCCCGTTAGGAAATAGACGCCAGCAGCGAGCAACAAGCGTAAAAAAGAAGAAGCCCTTCTCGAACGCGTTGATGATGATGACGCTTTGGCTGACAAAGAATCGGGATACAAGACACTAGCTGATTGGCCCACCAATTGGGAAGCAGAGAAGATTCAAAATAAGGTATAAAAGAAAAGTGCATTTGCTCGCAGAGCATTCAGTCTTTTTATACCACCACTAGAAATTCGCGGTTATTTGAAAAGATCGTTTTCTTACTTTTTGGACTTAGCCGAAGCAAACAGCCTTTTTCAAGGCTTCTTCTTCTTCTTCTTCTTATTGGCATTACATCCCCACACTGGAACAGAGCCGCCTCGCAGCTTAGTGTTCATTAAGCACTTCCACATTTGTTAACTGCGAGGATTCTAAGCCAGGTTACCATTTTTGCATTCGTATATCATGAGGCTAAACACGATGATACTTTTATGCCCAGGGAAGTCGAGACAATTTCAAATACGAAAATTGCCTAGACCGGATCGGTAATCAAACCCAGCCACCCTCAGCATGGTCTTGCTTTGCAGCCGTGCGTCTTACCTCACAGCTAAGGAGGGCCCTTTTTCAAGGCTCTAAGAGTTAAAATAGTGTTCTCCTTCAGTCGCTATCGCACGGATTAGGAAGCCCTACATCCCTGCTGGGCCAACTTGTGTCTTATTTCAGGCAGTTCTATAGTGGGAAGATTGCCACTGTCGAGGCTAATATTCCGTGACCGGACAGATACTTCCTGAATTGTTTTTGATGATTCTTGTTCGAGGTAGATTCGATTTCTGTGTAGGTTTGATGACAAGATTTTGCCAAGGAATGGTATGCAACGCCGATTATTTATCCAAAATAGTTGATGTGAGAAATTTGGACATATTATGTATCGTAAAGGCATGGTCAAGTCAAGTCCTACGTCCACTTAGCGGTTATGTCACAGACATTACCCACTGTTCGTTTTTTCTGTGTAGAACCAACAAATGTTTTGCAATGTATTCATCAAAAAGGTGGAACATCGGCTTAAGTTGCAATGCTATAATGAAGAAATCAGTCGCTTTATTGATCAATGTAAAGGTGTAGCCATCAGCTGATTTACAATGGTATTATTCATCGAAAAGGCGGAGCTTCGGCGGATTTCCTATGTTCATCTTTTCTTTTTTTTTTGGCAATTATGGCATTGAAAATACTTCGAATGTCCCATATATAAATATTTTGATAGTGAATTCTTTTATTTATTAGTTATTATTTAGAAAATAATAATTGTTTTTTTTTTGACTTAAATTCGTTTATTTTTCAATTTTTGTATAGTACAGTATTTTAAAAAAACAATTCAAGTGGTTGGCCACAAGGCCCTTCAACTTTAGTCTCTTTTTGCCTTTCTCGTACAACTAAGTTGTACCGAAAGGCTATCATTTCACTCCAAAATCGAACTTTTGATAGAAGTCCCGGAGACCCATAGTGTTATATACCATTCGACTCAGCTCGATGAGCTGAACAAATGTCTGTCTGTCCGTGTGTGCGTGTATGTGTGTGTGTATGTGTGTGCACAAAATGCCATAAAAAACATTAGCCAAATTTTCACATAGAAACTCTTAATCGATTTTCTTGCAACAAGTTGCATCCGACAGAGACTAAAACGCTGTTGATCACTATTGAATTTCATAATAATTGCAAATTGCAAAAAATAGATAATATTAAAATAGTGATGAGACATAGTCACATAGAACAATAATGTGTTATGAAAAATGCCTTGCATCTATGAATATTTTATCCGTGGCTTCCCATTAAGAATTTCATCGCACTATAAAGATGCTCGTGTTGCACGCATTTAGGCGTAAGTATGCTCTTCGTTCAGTTTCATAGTACTATGAAATTGTCCGAAAGTCAAAATTCGAACATAGGAAATTCGAGAAACTTTTGACAGCGCCATCTGTCGTCTAGTAGTGTAAATTTTCTATCATAACATTAGACGGTGTAACTGTTTTGCCTTTTTTGTACAACATCGAGGTGTAAGCGTAAAGGCTACATTTATTAACTTTTTGCGCGAGAAAGGCGCCATCACCGCTAGGTGGATTAATCTGGGTTTTTAAGGTTATTTTCAATAAAATTTTTAAAAGATTATCTAGCTTGATTTACCATATCATCCTTTAGGAGGAATTGATTATTTCAGAAATTTGATAACCTAACTACTATGTACACTAATATTTACAATAAAATTTGATAACCTAGATTGGAACTAGCGCCCTAATCGCTTGTTGGTCCGAGTGCAAGCAACGGACCCTAAACTTTCTTTACACTCACCAAAGCGTTCATATAAGGTTTTATCCCGGTCAGACGGTGGACCTCGGATGTTCTTGTCCTGGGAGGGGTGTTGAGGATCATCCTCAGGAATTTTGGAAGTTTTGGACCCGTTGAAGTTTGAGGTGGTGGGTTTTAGCGCAGCTCTCCCAGACCGGCATGCCATATTCGATGATTTGCTTGTAGACAGCAAGCTTATTTTTCAGGGACAATGACGACCGGCGGTTGATCAAAGGGTACAGTGGTTTCAACAAGACGTTACACTTTGTCACCGTTTTGTCAACCTGTTGCCTGAAAATAAGCTTGCTGTCGAGGGTCAAGCCAAGGTAGCCGGCCTCATTGGCCCATTCCACAGTCGTGCCATTGAGGATGATTTTACAGTCCCCAGGCGGAACAAGTTTAGGGGATTTGGAGTGGGGGAAAATGATGACCTGGGTCTTCGCCGCGTTGATACAGATCTTCCAGCTGGTGAGGTACTCTGTCAGGGCATCCAGGCCTCGTTGGAGTTTTGCCACTAGCGCTCTGATCACTCTACCGTTGTAGACGATGGATGTGTCATCTGCGAACAGAGACAGAATGCCGCCTTCTGGAGGTTCTGGCATGTCGGAGGTGAACAGATTGAAAAGCAGGGGCCGAGGATACTGCCCTGGGGAACGCCTGCGACGATGTTGTGCGCATTGGAACTCGCTCCGCTGATTGAGACCCGGAATGTCCTTGCCGACAGGTAATTGTTGATGATTTTCACCAGGTAGCTGGGAAGATTGTAGCGTTGTAGTTTGTACACCAGGCCATCATGCCATACATTGTCAAATGCCTTCTCGACATCGAGTAAGGCCATGGCGGATGTTTTCGAGACAAACTTGTTCCGTCTGAGGACGTTGGTAACTCAGGTCAGTTGGTGTACAGTTGACCGACCGCGTCGGAAACCAAACTGTTCCTCGAGCAAGATGTTGAGATTTTCGGCAGACTCAAGTAACCGATGATGAATAGCTTTTCGAATAGCTTGGATAACCCTGAGAGAAGGCTGATGGGTCGATAACTTTTGGGGAGGAAGGATCCTTCCCAGGCTTCCGGATGGGGATGACTTTCGCTGACTTCCAGGACGATGGGAAGTAGCTAAGCCGGAGACACTGATTAAAGATCAGCGAGAGGTGCTCAAAGAACGGAGCACTCATGTGTTTGAGCTCGAGATTCAGGATGCTGTCGAAGCCTGGGGCCTTCATGTTCTTCGACGATTTGATATACGCCGTCAATTCGTCAGCTGAGATCTCCAACTCCTCCGAGAAGTCGTTGGGAATCAAATGGATGTTGTTAGCATGCTCGTTGACGGCTGCTTCGTGTGGACTGACGATGTTCTGCCCAAGATTGTGTGAGCTGACGAAGTGACGACCTATTTCAGCGACCTTCTCTGCAGGAGTGATCAAGCGATCCTTAGAGCCATTATTGTCTAGTGGGATCAAAGGTGGAATGGGCCGAGGCTTGGATTTTAGAATTTTGGTCATTTTCCAGAACGGCTTAGCATAATCTGGGAGAGTGCGGATCTTATTCGAGAAGTCGTTATTTTTGAGGTCCACCATTCTGGCCTTGATAATTTTTGTGATTCGATTGCAGCGTGCCTTAAGCTCAGGCAGTCCAGTACGCTGAAACTGCCTGCGAGTGACATTATTTTGATAGTGAACTCTTTTATTCATTAGTTATTATTTAGAAAATAATAAATTTGAAATGTTTTGTCACTTTAATTACCCACGACTAGCAGTGAGCAAACGATGTTCAATGGTCTTATTCATCAAAAAACCCAGATTAATCCACCTAGCGGTGATGGTGCCTTTCTCGACCTTCGTAAAATGTGTGTGCTTGAAAATAGATGAGCTAGTAGCTAGGAGTAAAAAAGACAAATTTCTTTGTCCGTTCTATGAAAATCAGATTATTTATGGCAAAGATATTGTAGATCCAGTTGAAACCCGAAAATCATATTTTGTCCCATTCCCGGATGTCGCCACTGCATCGCGAGTGGTACCCGACTATGGCACAGTTGCGCACTACTCGCGATGCAGTTGCAACATCCGGAAATGCGAGAAAATACAATTGTCGCGAAGCCTCAGTTCAGTTTTCAGCTTGATCTACAATATGCTAATAAGAATTTCAACATTTTTTGTTTCCTTTCCAAACTTTTGACGTACATACCCTGTTTTATTTTACCAAGTCATATATTTTAAGGATATCACTTTTGGATGTAAATTGAACCGAAGCTCCGACTACACAAAAAGAAAACGAAAATGTCATTCCCATCAAGCGAGCGGAGGGCAATATTTGTTATGATATAAATCTCATGACCGTCTTTCTACCAAACTCCCGTATGAAGAGGGAGGGAAGTGTATTAGTGTGGAAGCATCCGATAGTTCGTTTCGGAAAGAAATTATAGCCTTTCGGTACAACTTTGTTGCACAAGAAAGGCAAAAAGTATTTTGGCCAAAATTTCTAAGGTAATAGTCCAATCTGGCCAACTTTCAATAGAAAATAATAGAACAGGATTCCGCGTCTAATGCAATTTGTTGTTAGTAAATCGGTTGAGGGTAAGTCCATTAAAAGTCAGCTAGACTTTTTTACTCGCTTTTTTATAGCACATAGTATATTTTGGCCATAATTTCTGTGCCCATGGTCCAAATTTTTAATAGAAAACAATACGACAGGATTCCGCGTCGAATGAAACTTGTTAGAATTATAGATAGTGGAATATATAGATGAGTGAAGATAAATCCTCTGTCTCCAAACGAACTGTCAAACGTGTCTCCAAACGAGCATGACGTCACGATTTCAATGGAAACGTTAAGGGCTGTGACGTCATATGCGCGAGTGCATGGGCAGAAAAATCGACTCAGCCATGCTTTCGCTCATCTATATAGTCTACTATCTATAGTTGGAATTAAATCGGTTGAGGATAAGTTCCAAAAAAGTGAGCTAAACTTTTCGCACTTTTGGTGCGCACACACACACACACAGAGACATCATCGCAGTTCGTCGAGCTTATACGTATATAACACTATGAGTCTCCAGGCTTTCTGTAAAAGTTTGGTTTTGGAGCGAACATACAGCCTTTTCGTATGAACAAAAATGGTGTTTCGGCCATAACTTCCGATCTAGCCAATTTTCAATAGGAAACAATGGGACAGGATTCTGCGTCGAATGAAACTTTTGCGAGCGACCTGATAAGCACACATATTGCACATCAATCACAGTAACTTATATATGACCGGATTCAGTCACAATATTGCTACTGCAACCAGATTTGTTGAACTTGTGTTGCTTGGGGAATAGATGAAGTCTAAGTGCTAAAAACGAACAGTGGGTAATGTCTATGACATAACCGCTAAGTGGACGTAGGACTTGACTTGACCATGCCTTTAAGATACATAATATGTCCAAATTTATCACATCAACTATTTTGGATAAATAATCGGTGTTGCATACCATTCCTTGGCAAAATCTTCTCATCAAACCGACACAGAAATCAAATCTACCTCGAACAAGAATCATCAAAAAAATTTCAGGAAGTATCTGGCAACCTTCTCAGGACTGCCTGAAATAAACCACAAGTTGGCTCAGCAGGGGATGTAGACTGTATCTCAGCCCTTCCACTGAAGGGCGCTCTAATCCGTGCGATAGCGACTGGAGGAGAACATTATTTTTAACGCTTAGAGCCTTGAAAAAGGCTGTTTGCTTCGGCTAAGTCCAAAAAGTAAGAAAACGATCTTTTCAAATAACCGCGAATTTCTAGTGGTGGTATAAAAAAGACTGAATGCTCTGCGAGCGAATGCACTTTTCTTTTATACCTTATTTTGAATCTTCTCTGCTTCCCAATTGGTGGGCCAATCAGCTAGTGTCTTGTATCCCGCTTCTTTGTCAGCCAAAGCGTCATCATCATCAACGCGTTCGAGAAGGGCTTCTTCTTTTTACGCTTGTTGCTCGCTGCTGGCGTCTATTTCCTAACGGGACTTTTCGCTAGATACAGGCCAATAAGCCGGGAAAGCGAGCTTAGAATTGCAGTTCAGGTGAGAAGTACGTGTTCTTTTCTGAGACAACATTGTTAGTAGTAGAAGGAAGGAAACATTTCGAGTGATAAGATTTAGAATTGGTAACATGGGACGATCATTCAGTCACGTTCGCTTTGTGTGTGGTCAGTAGCAAACAATGTTTATCTAGATATTTCTTGATCAATGCCAAAAAATCCAACATTTGATGAAAAATCGATTGATAGTTTATTAATGTTTTATGGAACGTACACACAGTCAAGCAGTTTGACCAACATTGACTCCACCTCTCGTTTATTCAAACATCCATCAAGTTTTACCAACAGCGGCACGAACAATCAATTTATTCGACCAACAATATCACACACGAACGACCGAAGCGCTAACTTGAGCACCAACCATCAAAAAATATATGGGGGTTTGTGTAACTTTACTACAAATGCTCAAACATGTTCGGCAAACTTTGACTCCACCCCCGACAACTCAAACCAAAATCAAACCGTTTTAATTTTTTCCAACCGAGCCGCCAACTGTCAAATGGTTAGTCGAACAACTTCACACACGTTCAAACAAAGCAGCAACCGAAGCGTTTTCTTGGGGGCGGAGTCAATGTTCGTCAAACGGCTTGACTGGTGTGTACGTAGCATTAGCTGTAATCGGTGTTTTCTTTATCCAAATAAGATTATGTGAGAGATTTGGACATCTTATGGATCTTTAAAGGCATGGTCAAGCGAAGTCCTTCGTCCACTTCGCGGTTAAATCAGAAAAAATATCTACTGTTAGTTTTGACACTATTTATGAAAATCACGCATAAAATTTTATCTCAGTGCGTGTTGGCTCTTGTTTCGGACGGCCGAACGATCGCGCGATTTGCCGAAATTTTGTGATTTGTGATTCCGCGGCCCGGTAGTAAGTTAATTAGTTCAGTGCGTGTTGGCTCTTGTTTCGGACGGCCGTACGATCGCGCGATTTGCCGAAATTTTGAGATTTGCATTGCGCGGCCGGTAGTAAAGTTAATTAGTTCAGTGCGTGTTGGCTCTTGTTTCGAACGGCCGAACGATCGCGCGATTTGCCGAAATTTTGTGTTTTGCATTCCGCGGCCGGTAGTAAAGTTAATTAGTTCAGTGCGTGTTGGCTCTTGTTTCGGACGGCCGTACGATCGCGCGATTTGTCGAAATTTTGAGATTTGCATTGCGCGGACGGTAGTAAAGTTAATTAGTTCAGTGCGTGTTGGCTCTTGTTTCGGACGGCCGTACGATCGCGCGATTTGCCGAAATTTTGTGTTTTGCATTGCGCGGCCGGTAGTAAAGTTAATTAGTTCAGTGCGTGTTGGCTCTTGTTTCGAGTTAGCGGATCGACCGGTCGTCAAAGTTTAGTTTTGCTTTGTGTGGGTGAGTAGATAAATCAGAAAGTGAAAGTTTGTTTCTTATCCGGTCGTGTTTCTCCAGTAAGCGGATCGGCCGGTCGTCGAAGTTTAGTTTTGCTTTGTGCGGAAGGCAAAACGATCCGCCGGTCGTCGTAATTTTGCTCTGGTTTGCGCGGGTGAGTGAATAAATCAGAAAGTGAAAGTTTCAGACAGCGAGAGTGTTATTTCCCATCCCATAGATCGCATCACTTACCGAAGTGAATCCAGATAAATTATCCTTTGTAACTAAAACGATATCCTATCCCAAGACAATCGTGGAGATGCAGAGGTATACTCGGTCTCTAGTAGCAACGAGAGTCGGACTAACAATCCTTCCTATATGACCGTAAGGACGTGGCCGGCGCCGTTATTGACTTTAGATATTTGAGCTCCCGAAACGTGTACATTGATAATGGGTAGCTAGTCCCAAGCCCCATTTATTGTGTTCTCTGTACAATTTCGCAAGTTCTAGTCAATCACGGAGTAGCAACTACGAATTGTGCGGTCATAATGCTCATGCTGCTCATGCTCAAATCACGCATAAAATTTTATCTCTAGAATATTGGATTTGGCACCCAAGTACAATTTCTATCCCGAAGGGTATTGAAAGCTTTGATATTGATCTCTATTATTGGCTCCCTGAAGAACCGTTTGTTTTTGACCCTTCCTTCGGAAGTGTCTATAATTTCACTTTGTATGCGTTACGCAGATGTGTTACGTATTAATCTATCAAGAAATCTCGTGAATTATTAAATAAAATGTATGATATTTGAAACAAATTCACTTTGATATTGAAAATATAATTATAACAAATGAAGTGATATGGAATTATGCCTATTTTTCTTATTTGTTTCAAAGAAACAAATGATTTTAATTGAGGAACATATAGAAGCATGTACAAAAAAATCTTCTCAGAAAAGCAAAAACGTAAAAATTGAAAGGGATTTCAAAAATTTCTTCAGTGGAAGCTAGATAACAAATGTGAGCATGTTTTGAGACACTAATAGACCACTTATATGCATGTATGTGTGCGTATGTGTGCAAATTCTGAAATCTACTACCATATAATCTAGCTCATTTTAAGGTATTGAACAAGTTTAGTTCTACCAAATTAAGCATCCATACGGCGAAATATATGTTATTATTGAACGCTATTGAGTTTCGCTCAGATCAATGACTGATTTAGTTAGTTCTGGATTAATTAATATCGAGGTCTCTGTGAATTACGAGTGCAATATATGCAACCAGCGTTACGATTGTTACTAACCATGTCACAATAGTTATTCAATCCGACGAGCTCCTTATAGATAGGCAGCATGAAGTACAGTACGTTATCATTCGTTGAGTTATTACTCGATCCATGACATCCGCCTTTGGGTAGGCAATTATTTTGTCACTTTCACGGTAAATCGCCGTGGGAAGCTGAGTAGTTCTATCTCGTTTTAAATGCTGGAGTCTGGAAAAAATTTCCTTATAACTAAGGAAGGGTCAAAATCTCATTGCAGGTGGATTAACCTGGGTTTTGGACATACATGCTGCATCATGTGGCTTTTCTTCAGCCTATCTCGGCTCATCACCGATGCCGGCCGGTCTCGGCTCGACTCTGCTGCTGCTGCCGGTATCTGCTCAGCATTGCTGCTTTGTCGGGTCTGTAAGGTGGACTGCTGCTGTACAGGCTAGGTTTCGGCTGATGATGGTGGCTTCGATGGTGTCGAGCCGAAAGAGCGGTCGGTGCAGACTTCATTCCTATTAAAAGTGCTGTTCAATCAATGATGCAGTTGCTTCGCTTGTCCTGGTCAGAACGAAACGAAAAAATCCGTTGCGCTATTCTATGGCTTCTCGGCAGACCCAGCGGCTGCTCATTCGCTGGTAATGTCTGCACCAATCAGAACAATGGTAATGGAATGATGCAAGAATTATGCGGTACCCATATTTATAGGTTCCCTTGATCTCAATGTTTTTCATTGAAAACAGTTTCATGCCTATTGAAACAAGTTTTTCGGGTCTTATCAAGCATGGACATGAAAGGCATACTTGAAATCTGTCGATTGAGGGGCTTACCGCAGAAATTCGTCCACTGAGACGAACGCTATTAACGTTTAAAATCTTTCAACACAGCGTAACGCGGTCGATTTTAATATTTTAAAATGACATCCGGTATAGTAAAGAGAGACGTAAGTCCTACGTCAAAAATATTTGGTAGGCGTACTAGCGAACACCATCCATCATAACCGGTACCATATAGTTTTTCATGAAAAGTTCCTAATTTTGAGAAAACCAGCGTTAGATGTCTTTCGCCATACAAATTTCTGGTGGTTAACTCTTGTCGGCTATTTGCGTATATACGATATCGCCTGGCTGTGGAAGTGGCGGGTAGAAAAATCAGCCACCGCCAATAATTCATCTTGTTCAGTGTTGTCATTGACAGTCTATCGTCACACCGCCGAGCCGCGCTTACTGTCCGGTAGGCTTCTCCTTTGTGCGGTGGCCTCGACAATGCCGGACCGAAAATGCCGATGGTGCTGATGATTCTGCCTTGCTCTTGAGAAAGCTTAAGTTTGCGATTGCGTAGCTGAGACGATGGAGCAACACTTCAAAAGTTCTGGCGATGCGGTTGCTTTTGCCTGTTCTTGTCAGATCTCAGGGTCAGATTGAGAGGAAAAAAATCGTGCTGCGCTTTTTATGTCTTCCTGACCTAGCGAGAGCCTCATTCGCTGACGTCTGCACCAATCAGAGCGTGGCAATGGAATGATGCAAGAATAATGCGGTACTCATATTTATAGGTTCTTGTGAATTCAATATTTTGCTTTGAAAACAGTTTTGGGCCTATTGAAACAAGTTTCCGGATATTATCAAGCATGAATATGAAAGGCATACTTGAAAGCTGTTGATTGAGTGGTTAACTGCAGAAAACTGTTCAATAGGGCAAAAGCTATTTACGTTTGAAATCTTTCAACACAGCGTAACGCGATAGATTTAAAAAAATTGAAATGACACCCGGTATAGTAAAGAGAGACGTAAGTCCTACGTCAAAAATATGTAGATAAACATTGTTTCCGGGTGTTTCCTTCCTTCTACTACTAACAATGTTGTCTCAGAAAAGAACACGTACTTCCCACCTGAACTGCAATTCTAAGCTCGCTTGCCCGGCTTATTGGCCTGTATCAAGCGAAAAGTCCCGTTAGGAAATAGACGCCAGCAGCGAGCAACAAGCGTAAAAAAGAAGAAGCCCTTCTCGAACGCGTTGATGATGGTGACGCTTTGGCTGACCAAGCAGCGGGCTACAAGACACTAGCTGCTTGGCCCACGAGGCTCGAGGTTTGAGGTTGATCTGATTTCCGTGCCGGTTCGACGAGAAGACTTTGCAAAGGACTGGTATGCAACGCCGATTATTTATCCAAAATAGTTGATGTGAGAAATTTGGACATATTATGTATTTTAAAGGCATGGTCAAGTCAAGTCCTACGTCCACTTAGCGGTTATGTCACAGACATTACCCACTGCTCGTTTTTTTTGAAAATTCTGCCAGGATTTCCTCCAGAAGGTCCTTTAAGAATTATTCCAGGAGCCCCTCTTGAAAATCTTCCTCCGAAAGTCCTCCAGCAGGTTCTCTGGCAAGTCTCACAGATGTTCCTCCAATATTTTCTCCGGAAATTCTCCCAGGGGTTACTCCAGAAATTCCACCAGAAGATCTTTCAAAAATTTCTTCAGAAATTCAAATTTTCTTCCAAATTTTAATACAATTTTTTCTCCAGGTGTTGCTTTGGAAATTCCTGAAGAAGTTCCTTCTGGAATACCTCAATAAATCCTCCAGAAACTCGTCTACAAATTCCTTCATAAGTTTGTTGGGATGGTTCTCAAAGAGTTCCTCCAGAAATTCGTCTAGATATTCCTCCAGAAATACCTTCAGGAGTTCATCCGGAAATTCCTGCAGGAGTTTCAGCAGAAATTCTATCTAAAAATGCTTCGAAAATTTCACCAGGAATTT